>NC_046379.1:11244919-11487353 GCF_011125445.2 Fundulus heteroclitus | reverse complement strand
TTTTTCATTTGTTAAGTTGGCTCCATTGTCAGCCACAGCTTGGCTCTCAGATACAACACAGAAGGTTTCTGATGAGAACTCTTCACTTTACTTCTTAAACAGATGGGAGCTATTTCAGGCTCTTATGACTAGAGCCACAGGAGCAACCACCAATCTAAACAAGGCAACACTCTCCAAACAAACATTTATCCGACTGCCAATATTCTCTGCTCAGTAGCTGTTTTTTGCTTTCCCAGACTTCGTTTGTGATGTAGGAGCAGTGGCGTAGTTCAGTGCATCTCTTAGCTTTAGGCTTGAGAAATTTAGCCATTATCATTTCTAATTGGTGTTTTAAACAGGGCCTAGTAGTCACGCATTCTTACCAATAAACAGAAAACACAAAAACACACATATCCCTCTTTAAATAAAACAATATATGTTAAGCGTTCATCCTGATAGTGTTTATTTAGTCAGTTTCGAGCTTGAAAACAACTTTTTCCGGGCAGGAATAGCAGACATGAACATTGTTGTTCCACCTGCTGGCAGTACCGCAGAACTGTCAGAAAGCAAAATGGCGACTATTGATGCAGCTACTGTAAGAGCCAGTAAAGTGACAGCTCAGTGTGGTTAAAGATCAACCCAATCTAAAGGGGTCAGGGTTACTTAACCTCTTTCTTTTCGCACCCATGGAGCGATTTGTAGTCCAAACTGAAGGATGTCAAAGCTACAAGTCAAAATGTTCGGCTGTTCCTTATATTGTCCCCAGCATACTACATAAATGGCTGAAAAAGGAGGTGTGGACTGCTCTGCAACCTGGAGGGGAGCAGAGTGTGATGTGCCTCCTTTTAGATTTAGATGGAAATTGTGTCGTAAAGCTATTAATGCAAATTTAATTAAAGCTTCGGTTTCTTAAGAAAAGCGTTCTTGGCAGGTTTACATTTGATTTCCATCCTTTGGAGTCAGCAGCCTATGGATCCTTCAATTTAGGTGTACTTTACTAAGCGCCTCTTGCATACTCAAACATTTAATGCCATCGGATACTGAACCATAATATTGATTTGCCGCTGCTGTAGTGGGACAGTTTCCTTTTTTCAGTCTTGCCATATGTAATGTCTCTACAGCCTGGTCTTTATTTCAGAGCTGCAAACAGAAGTCTCTTTTTCTTGGCTTCACATCCAGACATCAGAACCTGATATCAGGAATCATCTTGCTCCATTACGTAACCAGTAAATCCAGCTCCTCTTGCCCTCAATAATGCCTAAATGTCTGTTTTGTTCTGTGGTGTTGTTCTGAGTCCAAATATACCCAGCAGCTTGTGACTGACTTGAAGCCCTTTTTGTTGTTGTTGTGCTCTCTCTCCTCATACCTCTCTGTTCCTGTGTTTCCAACCTCAAAACCTAATGGGTAAAAAAGTAACTGAAACTGAGTTGGCCACATGATTTTTATTTTTTTTTAGTCGGGATTCCAGAGGGATGAGAACAGTGGATCCTCAGAAGATGCCAATTTTCCGATCATCAATGTCTTTATTCACTAAGCAGTGTGTGATTCATCAAACCTGATAACATTCACTGTTTGAAATGTTATCTAGAGATGGAAGTTAGCCATATGATGACTAAAGTCTGCAATTATTGTCATCTGTTCATCCTGTTCCCTGAATTTTATTGTGTTCCTTTATGACGTTCTGGACAAGTCTAAAAATTTGAATGTTATGGATTTTTAGGTCTAGATCAGTATGGAAGCAGTTATTATTGTCATTTTACACATGGTTAAAAAACATGAGGTGGAAGGAAACTTTTGTAACCCTGGTCCCGGTGAAGCCCAATAACAGAATCATATAAAAAATAAGCAATAAAATATAAATTAAGTAGAATTGAAAAGGTTATCATATAAATTAAACTTAAAATAGATTATTTAAAATACTCTAGTGTTTAGACTCTGTTCGCGGTCCCGTTCTCTTAATGTGCTGTCCATTCCTTTCAGCTTATGTACGTATTTAATGTTGAAATATATATATGCTATAAAAATGTATTTGAATTTAGTTTTAAACTTTTACTATTATGTTAAAAAGTACTGAGAACTTTAGAGATGTGGTATTTTAGAAATCTTTTTTTAAATTTTCACATTAAAAGTAAGTTTCGGAACCATGTTAAAATTTCCAGACTACTTTCCTTTAGGTATTTTCAGCCATTTAGCTGCCTGGTTGGTTTTACAACAGTGATAAATTTCTGTTGTTTATTTCTCCTCAGTGGACAGCACTTAGTCTGCAGACGTTTGCTCATACTTTACTGTTACGTCTCTCAACCAGTAGAGGGGGGTATAAACTTTTGATACGGCTCCTAGTAGTTGAGGACTAGGATTTTCTCAGGATATTTGTTACTTTTCTCAAATTTATAAAGGAATTGTTGTTGGTATATATGGCTGTAACAAATGAGCTCATGTACCTAATCTAATGACCAAAGTCCGACATACGGTGAGCTATGTATTTATTTTGTTAGCAGCATCCGTTTAAGATTAATACTATAATCAGGACCGCAGACTGACATAAATGGATGTTGCAATACATATTTATCTACATGCAGATCAACCTTGGCTTAAACACCGACATCAGAAATATTTATCATAGTGCAATCTGCCTACAGATGCTACACTATGGAACCCTATATTACTGTTTGACCTTTTTTAGCATCAGTAGAAGTCTTTTTTTTTTTTTTTTGCTGTTGTTTTGAATGCTTTGTTGACCCAGTCAATACTGCATCAGTTGCTATCAAAGATTTTGCCTTTTTCTTATCTTTGTGAAAGAAGAAAGAAAAGTTATCCTTATCCCCTGGCCTGAATAAGAATACTTGCTACTTCATTCATACATAAAATAGAAAGCATAAAGAACGAGCACATGATCTGAGTAACGGACATCTTTCACTTAGGGATGCCCGATATACCGGCATTAACATTGGTATCGGTCAATGTTAGTGTTTAGATATTATTATATATATAAATATATGATGTCGGCTCTCAGCCATGCCCGCAACATTCATATCGGATATCTATATCAGCCCAAGTGTTCATATCTCAGCATCCCTACTTTCCATTCAGGCACTGTGTGGTGCAACATTTGAAAAGCTCTTGCTCATGTTTCCGTCACAATTGCCGCATGCCTCTTACATCTGGACTTATAAGAACCGCTAAAGCTGAAACAACTGTTAGAAATGTGATTTCTCTCCGGACTGCGGCCTTTAAAATAACAGGGAGCTGCATTTGAAGGCAGATTTACTCAACAGACAAATGTAGCGTAACCAGCCATGGAGGCTTTGAGTTGCTTATCCCTCATCATCTCCACCCAGGCTCCCCAGTGTGGCCCAGGATTTGATTAGTTGGCTCCAGGAACTGACCATGATCCAGACCTGGGGAGTGAGGTCATGCAGGCAACATCCATGCCTTTAATTTGGGGACGTCAGCGCTGACAGCCTCCTAGACCTGTGTTTATATTTATTTTTTATAAAGCTTTTATCAGAATCCATCACTGCAGGTTTTAGGGTTTTTGTCCGATGATCTCCCTCTATGAATTCTTAGATAAAACAATATTAAACGGCATAGTCATTGTAATTCAGAGACAGCTTAGTGTATTTTGCATGCATTTCAGTTCTTTTTTTAGTGTTGTGGTGGATACACCACATGCTGTGAGAAAGCAGGACTTTGTGGGGCTAATTGCTGTATGCTACATCTTCAAGAAATGCAGATTGTAGGATCGGGTCATTTAATTATATTTCTCTGAACTTTTTTTTTTTTTTTTTTTTTTCCAGCAACTTTTCAAACTACAGGAATCGCTTCAGCATGCCGGGCCGGACTGAGAGCTTATGGTACAGGTAAAAAGGATTTTTTTTTTTTACTTACACTTTCCTTAAAAAAGTAACACCCTCAAACGCTGGAATCAGATTTAGATTGATTGAAATTCCTCAGATGCACTAAAGCTCAATGTGTGCCTAAGTAAACATCACTGAGTTGTAAGAGCCTGCAGAAGTGTGTGGAGTGCCCCTCTTTTAGTTAAGCCTGTCTCTCCTATCTTTGGAACACTTAGGACTACACAAAGGAGCTATACATCTGAGTTAGTGAGTCATTGCCCACTACATACCTCCTCCCAGACAGTAAGATAATACCCTGCTAGACCGCAAGCTTTCTCTCTGTGGGCTGAGATGCAGACAGGCCTGCTGGCTTACTCCTTCACTGGTGTGCAGGCTACGGCTAAACGGCCATCACAGCAGTGCAACTACACAGAGTTCTGTCTAAAATATATCACAGCAGGCACATGAAGTACTCATATCAGATGTGTCGAATAACAAATATAATGCCTTTTTATACTTGATTTGATGAACTCACAGAAGCCTTAGAACTTGACTGACTTCAACTCTTATAACTCATGACTTCACTGCAGCTAAAGAGCTTTGACTTGACTCTTAACAGAAATTGTGTTACCTTTTTTTTTAATTTTAACTTCATTAGTTTCTCTAAAGCTTAGAGCGACTATCCAGAAGTCCCAGATCTTAAAGCCCCAGTGTGTAAGATTTTCACACTGGAGCACCATCTAGTGGTGCTCTAGATGAATTACAAACGAGCCGTAATAGCTATGGAAGCCTTGGAGTGTAAGTGTGAATGATGATGTAAACATGCCCTTCATGTATTAGCTACTGCTAATAGCTACAGTGATCGTGTGGAATGGTTTTTGACACTGTTGCCAAGTCCGCTTGTCTTTTTCTAAAGTCGCTTGTAAATTCCGTGTGTCGTGTTTTTTTTGGGCTCATTTGAGAACGTACAGTCGCTTATTTGGGGTCTAATATAAGCGACTATAAATACCAGTAAAGACACGGACCGCGGAACCGGTAGGGCCGCGGCCCTACCTACTTTTGATGATCAAACATGTGAAATAATATATATAAATAAAATTTAATTATTCAATAGCTATTTTTTCAAATGCACAGTAGTCTATGGCAGCAGCATCATTCTCCAATGAGAAAGCGATAAATCATCCCATCTAAACATGTATTGGCTGATTGTGTCATGTGATGTAAACAAAAGTTTTCCCACACAATTGCAAGCCACCTCTGCGCTGCTTATGACCGCTACTTTGTTTGCTTCGTTAGCTTTGTTAGCTTAGTTAGCTTTAAGGTTTTACTGACAATGAAAAGCTGTTAAAGTTATTCTACACCATCCCTGTGTCCACTGCAAGTGCTGAGAGGTGTTTCTCGTCCCTCCGTCGTATCAAGACCTATCTGAGATCAACAATGACCCAGAAAAGACTAAATAGCTTGATGTGCGCCCACACACACAGGGATCTTTTGACCACAGTGGATGCTTTGAGGATAGCCAGGGACTTCATCCAGCATAATGACAGACAGAGACACTTTTTCGGGAATATTTAGAGCAGGGGTGAGTTTGACTTTTCTTTTTAAAGTATTTTTATTCTGTAAATATTGTGTTAGCTGTAATATAATGATTGTAAGTGGAAATAAATCCGGGGCGTGTGTGCTGGAACGTCAGAAAAAAAGTAAAATAAAAATTCGGTGCCGATTTTAATTATTACATGGCAGACACATTTATCATGCTCAGGGACCACAGCCTATGAGAAAGCAATACATTCTGGTGTCTAAAAATGGATTGGCTTGTCTTGTGTCATGTGACGCAAATCAGTTGCGCGATCAAGGGGGTGGTGGTGTTTTATGTGTATGCGGGCGCGTGCATATGTGATGGGTAGTGGTATTGTGAGTATCGCCTGATGGGCCCTGCCAATTTGAAATGCGTTCCGCGGTCCATGAGTAAAGAGACCCAGCTGGTCTTGCTGCTGTACTACAGACAGTGAATAGGCCGGCCGACATCTCTCCACGTACTGTACATCCATAGCCTTCGTCTCTCTCTTCCGTCTCTTTCTCTTGGTCAGGCAGAGAAAGGTGAACAACATGTACCGTTTCTGCCCAGAGGACAGAGTAGTTGCTGCACTCCACTGCCCTGTTTCTAACATAATGCCCAAAATCACCTTCTCTGTTATATTAAATTAACTTTGCTGTCCAGCAGAAAGCCTGCAAGCTCCGCATCAGTTCTGAGTCTGAGCTCCCTCACAATTATCTCCACTCCACCTGGTAATATTAGCTGCGCCGATATGGACTCTTAATTTTTTATTTTTCCTGATTATAACTTTTTCTTTTCTTGGTAAATTTTTCTTCCCTCTCACTGGGCAAAGAGTATGGGTGGTCCTCCATTTCAACAGAAAATGACAAATAGAATGAGCTACAGCCGTCTTTGCTTGTTTTGCATCTTCATATAGAAGACAGAAATGGAAAACACGTAAGGCTGACAAGTTTGTCCCCTTTCGGCTACTGAAATCAGAAATAGCAACGCAACATGGTGCCTCCCAGTATAAGCTACTAATTCTAAATTATGAGAACACTTTCATTTTTGATATGGTGTTATTAGACTTTGCCAGAATATTTATTTATAGAAGCAATATTTGATTTTTGCTAATTAAAAGCGAAATTAGTTACACACTGTCCCTTTTAAGCAATATAGTAGTTACGTTGCAAAAGAAAAGCACAAAGAGATACTGTAAGGTCACTATGCTCCAGTCAGAGAAAAATGAAACCCAAGATCTTATTTATGTGTGGGTTGAAAATTGAAATTTAGAGAATCAAAACAAAACTTCTTTAGACATTTGTAGTTACACAAAGAATAGGATTTCAGCTAAGTAAATAAAGGGTCTGGAAAGTAATCTTACATAAATGACCAAAAGTACTCTATGTTCTTTGTGGTATAAAAAAGAAAAAGAATACACCGGGCAGGATCAGCAGCTGCACAGTGCAAAGCTAATGTCACAAGACGAAACTTGCAGTGTTCAACAGTATGAAGTCTGGAACTTTTAATATGGAGTCACCTACTTGCAATTAGTATCCCTATTTAAGGATCAACTGACCATCTGGGAATTAAAATTCAATGCACTCAGACTGCTCCCAAGTGGTCAGACAATTATTATTTGAATTCATCAGAGAGTAGTTTATGCTATCAGTTTTGTTTTCAGTTTAAGGCCGTTTACATCCCTAGGGCGAGGGAATCTTCGTCAGCGAAGACAGAGCATTTGCATATTGTTACATGAGATCAAGTAATGTTATTATTAGATATTAGTTTAAATTTTGATGATATTTCTGTAGCAGTTTTGAAAAATGCTGTAGCATAGGTGTACATGTGACGCATATGTGATTTATTTTTTCCAAGTTATAGAAAAACTAATTTAGCTATTCATCAAATTATGTATGTTGCAGTGTTAAATGCGTAGAAGGAGGAATCTGGAGCAATACCTGCTTTAAGCCTGGCATATCTTCCAGCACCATTGGAAAAAGTCATTAGAGTTGGTTAATTGTAAATGAATTGTGAAGAAGCAAGTTTTGACATTTATGAAACTAATAATTAAAAAAGTTTCTAAATGTGATTACATTTTATTGCCAGATTATTTTGTAATCCAATGACAAAAAAAGTTAACACGCTGAGATAATGCTGTCTTGTGTCCTTGTATTCCTCCAGAAAAGAAGAAAGTTACTCTAGAACTTTACTGTAGAAAGTATTTTTTGTTTTCTTTAACATTTTATTTAATTCAGACAAAACCTGCAGTTACATAGTGGCTCGCTGAAGTAGTAATAGTCTTACACAAAATGTACGCACAGATTGTTTTAACTTTAAAAAGTAATGCTTCCATTACAAAATTACGTAATAGTAGTGCTCCTTTAACTTGGGGATGTCTGTAGGGTGGAAAGATTCTTGTAACTAAAGACTTGAGTGATATCCATATTTTATGCAATAAAAGCTCTGAAAAAATTACCAGATTTTCTACACTAAGGCTTAAATTATATTTGGTTCGGTCTTAAAATTTTATGTTTCGATACTTTTAGTTTTTGTAGTTGATGGACTTAGACTTAGGTAGAGGAGTTAGATTGTAATTATACTATGACAACATTTAAAGTCCTGCAATGCAGAAAGGCAATATTAAATATTAAAAATGAATTATCCTCCTGAAACTGATTAACTGAATCTTTAGGCGATGGATTGAAAACAAGATTTCAATAGGTGGCGGAAATCTATCACCAGTAACTGATATGAAAGTTTATAATATACTGTGTATTATAAATTAAAATCATATTCACCTAATAGATCTTAAAGTTAACTTTCTGCAATTTACAGAAACCTTTGTGACTTCTACTGTACCTGTTATTGTTTAATGTGCATTTATTTATCTGCAGGTTTATTGTAACATGCAAGCAGAAGGGCTGTGCAGCCTTTTTGATTGAATTTAGCTTTAATCCATTTTAGTAGCAGCAGTCTTGGAAGTTTATCTGAGGTACATTTAACATGATGTGGAGCTTTAAACGCTTGTCTTGGCTTCCTTATCAAGTGGTTTTTGGCATGCATCATCTGCTGGGTTAAGTCTGTGTGTTATTTTAACGATATGTGTCTGCAGCTGGAACCTGGGGTCGGCACACATCATCTCCTTCTCCACAGAAGTTTATTTCTACCTTGAATACGGCATGGACCTTATCTTTAAGCAGTACAATTGGCTGAAGGAAGATCTGGAGGTTAAGGATTCTCCTTTTGTGTTTTAAAAAAAATGCATTTTACTCAGTTATATAAACAGATATGTACTTGTTCCTCCTTTTGTAAATACATTGTCATGTTTCTGTTTTTTTCTCCTTTTTTAATTTGGAAAATGTTTGTATTCTGTCTTAGGAAGCTAACAAGCCAGAGAACAGAGCCTTACGTCCTTGGATCATCACCATGGGACACAGACCCATGTACTGCTCTGATGATGACCAGGATGACTGTACAAAGTTTGACTCTTGGGTATTTACATCTACTCGTTTGACTATTTTATTCATAAACAACGCTTAACCCTTAGAAGCATACTTGTTACACTCCTCAGACCGGCCAAGCCACACCACAGTACACTTAGTTTACTGTGTTGTCATAATCATATTTTGGGCCACATAATTTCCACTTTGGATTGCTTCTCTCAGCATAAGGCCCTAGTTTGAGTGAAGCTAGCAGGAACACCACTAAGTGCTACCAGTAAGAGTTTCATACCTCACATTGACTATTCTGCTTGGATATTCTCAGGTCCGAGTGGGACGGAATGACATCAAACCACCAGCTCCTGGTCTGGAGGATCTGTTTTACTACTACGGTATACACCCTCTGTGACATTAGCTCTGTATTGCTAATTAATACTTCTGTACACAAATACATACATAAAGACATTGTTCTTAAAATTACAGAGTATGGTCATGAGAAATAAATATACAAACAATATTGATTTATTCTGATCGTAATAAGTTATAAGTGGATTACTGGCTTATAATGTAATAGTATACATTTGTTTTTCTTTAACGTTTATACAGGTATTCTCATTGAGATCCAGTATCTCATTTTCAAAAAGAGACCTGTTTGAAATAAACAATTGTTTATTTCATATTATAATAATGATAGAAAAATAACTGATAGTAATTTATTATATGTTGTGATATTTGTTGTTATTTAATGTTTAGATACTTTTTTTGCATTTTAAAATCTCTCTGGTCTTACATTCTTTTTAACTTCATGCAATTTCCTGAATGGAGAATTTTAGTTGCGCTGATCTCAAGCTTTTGCTTGTTGCCCAAAAATCTCTCAATTAAGTCACCGCTGAGTCTGATAAACATTAGTTAACTGTGCAATTAGTTGTAAATGTGCACAATTATGTTTTCCACATGTTTCTAATTGTAAACTACTTTCTTTTTAGGGGTTGATTTAGAGTTGTGGGCACACGAGCATACCTATGAAAGACTTTGGCCCGTCTATGGCGACAAGGTGAGCTCCTGAAATCTTAATTTCCAATTCTTCTACAAATGCTATCCTGTGTTTTACAGCAATAGTCCATATTCACTTTGTTTCCATTGTAGGTGTACAATGGAAGCAAAGAGCAGCCATATGTAAACCCAAAGGCTCCAGTACATATTATAACAGGCTCTGCAGTAAGTACGTTCACATCACTGCGTTATTGTGAACATTTTCCACACAGATTAATGCACTCACTAACATAAACAAAAACAGCAATGTATTGTACACAGTTCTATGTGTGCAGCTGCTGGTCTGCCACAAAAGTTTAGAACCAGCTGTTCCTCTGGGTAAGTGTTTTCTGATGTGGTGGTGAGCCAGGCAGGGCACACTTTGTCATCCAGCCACAGAGGGGTTAGTCATCAGCACATCAAAATACTGCCAGACCCACACTGAGGCACAGCCACAAGTCAAACAGGGCTTTTAGGAAGGAGTTTTAGAAAGGCGTGTGTCTCTCATCTTAGTCTATTTAATAATTGCTGAATGTTCCACAGGGCTGCAGAGAGAGGACCGACAGGTTCAATCCAAACCCAAAAGAGTGGAGCGCCTTCCGCAGCACTGACTATGGCTACAGCCGCATGCAAGTGGTTAACGCCACCCACATTTATTTGGAGCAGGTCTCCGATGACCAGGTGAGTGCACGTGGAACAACATGTGCAAAGGCATGGCAAAAGGGAAAGATTGCATTTTATGGAGGGACACTTTTCCATAAATAATGTCAGTAACAATTTCTGTGTTTTTTTTTATCTTTTTCCAGTATGGCAAAGTGATTGACAGCATATGGGTGGTGAAGGAAAAACATGGTTTCTCTGCCTGGCTGTGAGGACTGTCCTTAAAGGAAAAAAAAATACAGCTCACAAAAGTACTTTGTGCTTTAAACAGTTATGCAGTGACTTTTGTCATTTTTATGTAATTTTGTTCATCAATTGTAAAATCATTGTATAATAATCCACTGTACATGTATATAATGGTACGGCAATGTACAGACCGTGCTTTTGAATAAATTCATTTTTGGATTAGCCCTCTGTGTTCAGTCTTGAGCTGCTTGAGTTTGACTTTTCATCAGCAGATAAATAAAAGGTTAATTGTGCTGCCTTAACGTTTGACTGACAGCACAAATTGTAAGAATAGCATGAACCTGGCAAGTTCAGCGCTTCATTCCTGTCAGAGCAAATTTTTCTCTTGAAAAATCTGCAAGCACTTACGCAGATCAAATCTCCCCCTTTCAGTTTAACTGGAAGATGAAATATCTTTTTTACTAATCAGGATTTCAGGCCATTTTATTTCATTGTCCATCCTTGTGGCCATCAGAATCTAAGACAAATTGATGTCTATTCCTGTCTATAAGTGCTGTAATGCAACTCAGGGATGCTTGTGGCTCAGCCCGTGCAGAGCACATGGCAGCATTTTGACTTAATGCTGCATAAATTTCTAAAAACAGTTTGTTGAATCTGATGAATACAAGCAGTATAGTTCCACAAATGTCTGCGTTTCCAGCTTTTGATCTGCCCATTAGTGCCAGAGTGCAATCACGTCTCTGCAAAATTATGTTGACACAGCGTAGTGTATATACACGCACACAAAACCAATGATCTGTTAACGCGACACACTTGAGCTGAGATATGTCATAGCATTTGGACGTTTTTATCTAAAGCACATGCTTCATTATAAGAGTTTGTACTGTAATTTCAACCACAAAAGAAAACACGGCACAAAGTGCAATTTCTTTTTCACCGAAATGATGGAACGAAACATGAAAACTTACATGCCACTTGCTCAACGTGTCAAAACAACTTCAGAAGCTCTACGTCCACGTAGAAAATACAGAAGGAGTCGAGCACCGGAGCCATGTCTGAAACTAACCGCAGATTTGTTGAACTTTCCTCTGATGTTAACATCCTGCAGCGCAGTGGTCTGGATGGAGAAAAAGACACAAGTAATCACACCTCATATTGAAAGATTTCTGCTGTGTGTTCCCAGTGCATGATTATAGACGTGTTTTTGCAGACACAAGCCTGCCCTTATGCGTACCTAACCTCTGCCCTGTATCTGCCTCATATTGTTGCACCGCGCTGAGTGAAAGAGTCGAGGAACAAGAGGCTGCACGGGACAGACGGGAGCTGAAGATGGGGTTTATGTCCCACACAATATTTTACATGTAGACCTTTAGTAGTTCATAATTGCAGTTTGAATTGTCTCTACCTGATTAGAGCATGTTGTCCACATGCATATTGTGTCCCTTATATGGCTCGTGACCAACTCCAAATAGGAAATGTTAAAGCTTTGTTTCAACAATGGCGTTTTTGCCGCTAATCAATAAAAGCCTAAGCCCACACCTTTTCTTCTCTCTGCCGCATACAAGCCGGTCGGCTCTAAACAAATAGCGGCCTGCTAGCTTAAATGCTATGCCGAGTATGTGTACGTCCAGCCAGCTACGTCTCCATAAAGATCGCTACACAGCTGTCTATCTTACGTGCGGCTATCCTCCAGTTTGTTGACGAGTGATCTAATGTTGGCCAAGAGGAGACTGGACATGTCAGTGTGGATTAGCCTTTAGCCCTATGCGCAGGCCACCGTGGCTGCCACGCCGTGTTTTGCCTTCACGCTTTCACCGGCGCCTAGGCCTCAGGAGGAGGGGGAGTGCGGATTCTGTTGTTCCTTGCAGTTCAGGCGGATTAAAGTCTGGTTTCTGCGGTCGGTACGATCCGTGGACTCCAGGGTTTGACCTCAGTTCAAGCAGCTCTTCTCTCCCATACTGGATTAGAGCTTGGAGTGGCGATAGCGCAAACAAAAACACAAAGACAGAGAAATAGCCGGTGAGCTCGGCCAGCTGCAGCCGTCTGCGCCTCCATCATTCATGAGTTATCTAACACATTTTGGGCTCACAGTGAAACGGTCTTGGGTTCAACTCAGGCCTTTTTCTGTGACGCTTATATGTCCTATCTGGACGTGCAACTATTTGAGCTTCCTCCCACTATCCATAATTTTGGCTTTGCTTGTAGAAATAAGACTACAAGACTAATTATCACTTTAATCTTGATTGAATTAGGAGGAACTGAATTTTGACTGATTAATTGGACCTAATAGGGCCTTGAAATGATGTGTGATGAAACATACATGGGTTTAAACTTAATAACAATATATTAGTCTGTTTAAAACGCCATTTGGAGGTCAAGGAGCTGTGCAACTTTTGACTAGAATATGCCCTGTAACTGTTGCAGTTCTTTACAAGAAAAACTGTTCCTCGCTGAACTTCCCCTGATCCTTTTCAGAGTTTTTGTCCTTAAGTTAACTTCTTTAAAGGAATATTAATTTCTTCTGTCATATTAAGAGCTAATAATACATCCCTGGTTTATTTCTGAATAAAACCTAACACTAATGAACTCTATTAGAACCACAGATGTCTCTTGCTCTGAACTGAAAGTCTTGAATCTTCTGAATTAGACCCATTCATATTTTCCTAAGTTAACTTCTGCGGTTTACCAACATTATTTTTGTATTAGCGATGTTCTAAAGTTTTGCTTTTACACTGAACGAACAAACTGTCCCAGACTACACCAGAGGCTTCTGTGTGGTATTTCTCTCCACGGGTGATCAAGAGGCAGCACTTGATCCCAGTGTTTAACCTAAGAGCACCGGGGGACGTGTGTGATGCATTAGAGCCGCCAGATGCTGGATCTTGGGGATATTTAATCAATCCAGGGGCTCAGTGCTTTTCCAGAAGCAAAGCACCGCTATTGAGAAGCCTCAGACCACCACCAAGACAAAACAGCCAAGTACAGTCTGCCCCGGCACGTCCCTCCACATTCTTCCCATAATTCCACTCTCAACATCAACACTGCTGTGACTTACAGGGCCTCGTCAAACAGCGACAACACAACCAGCATGTTGTAGAATATTGCCTCTGTAAAAAAAATTGTTTTATTATTATACTTGCACAAACTATGAGATGGAAGGGATTTTAAACACACTCTGTGTAAAAAAAAATGTAAACTAAAAACAGATCAGACGGGCGTTTTCAGTTAAATGTAGAATTTCTGGAGACACGGGAGTTCAGGCTGCCAGTGTGCAGATAACACTGAGTGGAAATTCGAGGGATCCTCGCTGATAATCCACTTTTTGGGATCCAAACAGTATGTGTTCTGTCTCCGGAAAGCACACGAGGGTGTGAAATATGCCAGCAGAACACGGAGACATAAACAGGGAGTAGATGTATTTTGAC
Source organism: Fundulus heteroclitus (assembly GCF_011125445.2). Classification (NCBI taxonomy): domain Eukaryota; kingdom Metazoa; phylum Chordata; class Actinopteri; order Cyprinodontiformes; family Fundulidae; genus Fundulus; species Fundulus heteroclitus. The sequence goes on along the minus strand of NC_046379.1, from coordinate 11,473,255 downwards.
AAATTGGGTTGGGGGTCACGTGTCAAAATCGGCAGAGATTTTGTCTCAAAAAAATAGTTTCATTGGTAACTGTAAGCATTTTATTGTTGCTGCCATTAAACACTGCAGCCCAAACATGTAGTTTATGAATTTTAAACTAATAACTAATTAATTGGATGCAACCAAAAATAATGAGCCATCCACCTATTTACAAAAGACACAGACTGTGCAGGCTTGGAAACTTAAAACTGAAAAAGCCATATGCATGTTCTTACAGAGTTGTCAATCAATATTAACTCTGGTTAAAGAGAATTTTAGGCTGACACCCATAAAACCACTTTACTCATGGTTCTGAGAGACCGGTAAACTCTCAAATAATCTCAAACTTGAATCAGTTCATGTGGTGTTTTTAATGTTCAGTTCCCTAACAGTAAACTTCCCTACTGTAGTAGTTTATAGAGCAGAATCTGTGCCGGCATCTTTGTCCTTGACTGATAATTAACGATTGAGACTGATTTGCGGGGTAGGTTTATTTAATTGTAATTATCTTTATTTTGTCATTGCAACATACATTCCAATGGAATTTGGCTTATAAATTTTAATCACATATGGGATTCTGGGGATAAGGGTCTTACTCAGGCAGTGAATGGGATTTAAACCTGGGAACGTGGCCAATCTAGGACCCAAGCACCCTGCTCCAACCACTGCTCTAACCGCATTATCTACATTGTTATAGGTTATCCTACCATATCTACGCTACAATAATAAACAGCTGCACATACTTTAAACTGATTAGTTATTAGTAGTATAATGTAAATTAATGCTTCTTTTTGAATTGGAGTGAACATTCACTAAATGGTTGCTTTCTCCAAATGGAAGTTGCAGGGAGCGCGGTGGTGGAACAGGGAAGCCCGCCACATGCAACGCAGCCTTAGTCTCCGACGCGGCGTCCCAGGTTAGAGTTCTGGTCAGTGGACTTTCACCGCATATCTTCCCCCTCTCTCTCAATCCCATTTCCTGTCAGTTTACTGCCAAATAAAGGCCACTGGTGTAAGAAAAAATGGACACAATGTAACACTAAATAATGGCAATGTATGACAAATGGCAAAGAACGATAATCTAAAAATACCTAATTGATAGCAAAATTGAGGATGGGTATGTTAGTTATTGGCCATTTTATCTAACAAGACAAAGCAAATGGTCATTATCGACTCAACCTCCTCCTGATCATTTGCAGATGGTAAAGTTTCCAAGAACATCTTAACAGAAGCACACAAACTCACCCGAAGCGTTGTCCCTGCGTCCGTTAATCCTGATGAGTAATGCAGTATTTTATTTGGTAGCCTGTTGAATTACAGCAAGTTTAGCAAAGCAACAACTCTAATTCTAATTCACCAGTGACAGGGATCACAATCTTCTCACATTTGCAAGCTCGTCTCAGTCTGCAGGGAATGCTTCACTATTTTTGTACCTTGCTGTAGAAATGTATCTTATGAGTTCAGAGGATCAAACACTCAAAGGACTCTCATGAAAAGAGTAACAGCAAAAAATTTAGTAGTACTGGAGGAAATCCAGTCCAAGTATCGGGTAAATGACTGTTTAGTCCTTCATGAAATATGATTATGGATCCTGTTTGCTTTTTGACCTGGCATTTTCCAGAATCCTAACAGGTCAACAATGTAACATGAAGGTTTAGCTTAGCAAAATAGTGAGATTATTCTTTTGTTCAGTTTATTTGAGAACCCAACAAGCCCAACATAACCATTTCTTATTTGCCTGTCACAAAACCAACAAGATTTGCAGACGCTTGTGCTCTGGGACCAGGATGGTCAGCGCTAATAAAAGAAGTCAATACAGTTTTTTATATGTACAGAAGTAACATGTTTAGTGTGGGTTAGCTAGTTTATCACAGCAGCTATGACTTTCACCTATGCACTCAAAAACCGTTTTAGATTTTGATGTCAGAGCTGGTGTCAAACCTTTCCCAGATGGATTTCCAACTTCAGGGGAAATGTCTGTTGCTTTCTTGGCATGGAAACTAAAAAAATACAAACTCTGACGCAAAGAAGCATGTAGTTTCGCACAACCAATTACCTCTCACTTTTGTCGGAGAGGTACATATGATCACAGCTAACAGTTTCGGTGACTACATACCTACGTCTGAGTCAAACCCTAAGTCAATTATCCTTTTACCCAAGCACTCAGTGAACTGCACTCCTGCATAGTTTTGACAAATTACACCGAAGGGCTGTATTGTTTCACTGTTTGGCACTAATTATGAAATCCTAGTATCCAGTTTGGTGTTCCGCTCAAAGTCCATTATTCCTGCCCAGTCTCCTGAATCTGGTGAATGCCAGGCAGTCAGTCTGTCTTATTTAACTTTGAACACAGTTATGTTTTCACACTTGGTTCCAAGCATAAGTGAGAGCCTTTCATTGTGAGGGTTCTGCTGACAGAATAATGTACTTGTTGAACTTTTACTCTCTCTCAGATTATTACCTGTTGGGGGGCTCTGACTGTGTTAAGGTGAGCCGTTCTCTTTCAAGCATGATGCCTGTATTCTAACAGGCTTTTAGTCTGTGCAAAGAAAAGCTGTATTTCAAAGTTTTCAGCTTACAAAACCCTCCAAAGCGTGGATTGTTCAAACTGTTCAAATGGGAAGGTGATGACAGGATGTCTTTTGAACTGAACTTTTTTAAATTACAACAAACTTCAATATATCCAAAGAAAGTTTTAAAGACCAAATTAAAGCAGTTCATAATTGTGAAGTGGAAAGAAAAAGAAACATGGTTTTCAAACTTTTTTAGAAATTAAAAACTAAGACCATAATCTGTTTGTATTCAGCCCAGCTGAGTCAAAACATTAGAGCCCTAGTGTGTTGTGACTGAAAGACTTCTTCTTCTGTGTTGCTTTGAGCTTTTCTCATCTGGAGACCAAACCCTTTAACTAGGACTCATTGCTTATTAACTCAAGCTGAGGTCAGATTGGATAGGGAGTGTCGGTCAGTATCAGTTTTAAAGTCTCGCCACCACCTGTGAATATAGGTCTGGACTTTGACTGGGCCATTCTAAGACCTTATCTCTAAACCGTTACTTTGTTGATCTGACTGTTTAAGGGTTATTGTCCTGCTGAAAAGGGAACCTTCAACCCAGTCGTCTTTTGCTGCTTCTTGCAGGTTTTCTTCCAGTATTGCCCTGTAATTAGCTCTATCTAGCTTTTGATCAGCTCTGACCAGCTTCTATGTAGTTACTGAAGGTATAAACCACCATAGCATGATGCTGCCATTGTGTTTCATAGTGGGGATGGTAATGTTTAGAGTGATGAACACACCCAGGGGGAGTATTACCCATTGACTATCAACAATAGCTTTCTTTATCCATAAATACAACATTTGTTGGGTGGACGACCAGTTGTCCAGTCAACGTATTCCCCTACCTGAGCTGTGGATCTCTGTAGTTCTTCCAGAGTTACCAAGGACCTCTTGGCTGCTTTGCTGATTAATGTCCTCTTCTTCTAATTTGATCAATTAAGAGTTGAGTTGTCTTTAAGATGTTAAAAGCTTAGAATATTGTTTTAAACACTAATCCTGCTCCATGCCACTCTACGATTTTATGTTTTAACTTTCTGGGGGGCCCTTCTTGCTTTTCATGATGCTGTTTGTTCACTAATATTCGCTAAGAAACCTTTGAGGAATTCAGACTATTTCTATTAATTACGTGACTTCTTCAGACAACTGGTGCTCTGAATTTTATTTAGGGGTATCTGATCAACGGAGGGTAAACCCAAAGAATGCCACACTTCACAAGACTAGAATTAGGAAGATGACAACACTTGCTCTGAATCATCTTTGTCGTGTCTGAAAGATCTGAACTAATTATGTCACTTTAAATTCAAGCATTAACTGTGGCACATTTGAACATATTTGGTTGTGCGTTTTGTGCCCCCTTTCTGACACAGGTCAGTGACATACTTGTGCTTGTAGCTCAGCAAAGGATTAAACAAAAGACATGACACCAGCTGTTTCTGTCCTCAAAGCCAGGTTTCAGGCTGTATAGTCAATCATCTTGGGGTGAAGGTATCCAGTGTTGCTCATGAACGACCCTACAGGACTCTTTTACTGACTGCAGGATTGTTCTTCAATGTTTATGGAGAGCACAGAGATCCAATTCAATGGGTAAATCCATGTTGTGCCATGAAAGAGAGAGAGGAAAACGTCTCCAGGGTTTGGATGTGCTCGAAGTGACTGTTTGACTACAAAAACAGATGGTTTAAATCACGGAGCACAAAGCATTCTGAGAATCTGTCCAGCAGGTGGTTTTACCATAAGAAGGCACTGTTTTGAGTCGAGGACATGCTGCTTCTGGACACAGACAGACAGGTATGTCCCATGTCTAGAAATGCAAAGAAACATTATGTCTCTATATAGGCCATGTGAGTCAATACTGCCTGACTCACATGGTTAGATTTAAAGAACTTGGTAACATTTGTCAGAATAAATTTTTAAAATCAATTCATTTATTTATGTTTTCTAAAACCAGACTCAGAACCTTGAAGTATGAACGTGCAGAGTTTAGTCATAAATTACTCCCATTGAATGTGATTTTAATGTTGGCTAATTTGTCAATTTATGTTAGACTTTTCACTGTTCTTCCCATCCATGGCCCCAGAATTGCTGAACTTTGTGTAGATAACTTTCGAGATTAGTTAATTTCCCTGTGGCATTATTACATTTTAGGTTTGGGCAATTGTATCATTATTGGGAAAATGTATACATGTAATAAAAATAAACTCTTATGATGTTTGAAAAGCCCATAGATTGGGAACGTTTTGGTAAGTTTGGGATTGCTACATTTGATTTTTAAACATTGTTGCCCACTTTAATTTTTTTGTCCATTATACAGCATTGTTAATTACTACATTCACATTTAAATGTGATTTAATGCAATTATTCTGTACAGTTAGGCGGTACAGTTACATTACGTAGTGCCTTACTTATATTGCAAGGCTCTGTCTGTATACAGTCATAATTGTGTAGCCAAAAAAATGGTGGTTAATTCCTAAAGAAACGTACTGTAAGTAATAATGACACCTAGTGGTTATAATCGGATCAATATATACACAACGTCTTCCACGGAAACCCACCATTTACCCAATGGTCCTGTGGAAGTAAAACTCGACTGATTTTTACTTCCACAGGACAAGTATATGACGTTGTATTCGGTTCTATTTCTGGTCCGTTTCTCTTACTGGCTTCCACGTTTGCAGGCTGCTGCTCTTCTGGCAAAATATCAAATGCTGCGCTCTGTTTTGGGAACCCTGAGAACTCTCGTATGATTGGCTCAGGAACCAGGAAGTAAACAACGGCTGCACTCTGAACCGCAGTAGTTCTGGACCGTACCGCTAGGTCTGAAAGGAGAAAAACTTGACTAAGACATTGTTGATGGAGAGAACTGATTGTTTATAGGGAATGTTACCTCCATCCCAGGTGCCAAATGAGAATTATTTTGGGTGATTTTACAGTAAATACCTTACTGATAGCTCCTTTAAACTTTTATTGTTTTATTAAAATGCAGAAAATATTGAGATAAAATGTTATGTCTGTTCTTTTCCATTTTTTACCGTAAATGTTTTTGCACTAATGCACATGCTGCTTTTATGATTACACCATTAAAGCACTGGATGTCCCCTAACTTGTTAGAGAACAAAAACCCCTTAGTTTAATAGGAGGCATAATAGGAGCCTTTGGAGACATGAAGAGGAAATTGATACCTACAGTACCAGAAAAAATCTGATCGGAGCATCTTTAATTTCCTCTGACAACTGCAAACAGCACACAGTTCTCTTTGATGACAGCAAAAGCAGATAAAGTTGTTACTATTTGCTGCAAGCAGCCAAAAGAGATAACGTGGACATAAATTTGACTGTTTACTCTTTCTGTCTTACAATAAGTTTGTTTGACCACCCATTAAATCAGGGGTGTCAAACTCATTTCTATATAGGGCCACTTTGGCGTCATGAAGTCATTACAAGGGCCGGTTGCACGTGTGTAGACGATACTTTTCATTTCATAATTTCATTCCAGTTCACATAGAAGTATAAAAAATGCACAGTAACATAAAAGTAGCAACCTTAGGCCGTTTATACAGTTTATCTGCAAAAAACGTTGATATTGGGGTGAGTTACACTTACAGGAGGCACAGATTTAGCCATTTTATACACTTTCAAAGGATATATGCCTCTACTTTATTATTTTTGGCTCTTGAGGGCCGGATTATTTACCTTGACGGGCCGGATTTGGCCCGCGGGCCTTGAGTTTGACACCTGTGCATTAAATAGACCGAGGCACGAATCTACCCAGAAAGACGCAAATCATCTCGTGGCTTAGAGCATGTTTTGTGTGGGCACTGGCCGTCAGAGGATCTTGTTTAAACAGATCCAGACAGAAAGACGTAATGACCATGCTGACAGCAGCCATACAAGATGAATACTGATGTTGTGTGTGTGTTGCTTGGATTCCTGCAGCTGCAGAGAGAAAGGAAGGAGATGTTGCGGTTCGCCATCTCTTTAAATGAGCTTCATAAGAAAAGAAGGGCCTCATTTTGAAGCCTGACGTCAATATTTGCTCCCCCACCAACCTTAAACCAACAGAATATAGGATATGGAGTCCAGCGTCGGCCTGTTTTTCCAACTGATTCTAATGTGTTCTACCGTCTGCTCTAACGTCGTCTCAATTAAAACCTCCACATGTGGACAGAGAACAGCCCAGACCTAAAACTTAGACTGACACTGAGTCAGGTAGTGGTGAGTTTTGGACTCCATTCTGAATAAAATTACATATAATTTGAGATGGAGTTTGCTGATATAATTGATTCCCAAAAAGGTGGTGAGCTAATAGCACGTGGTTGAAGCGTGACCAGGATCAGGTATGCATGAACAGACAAAGAGATGTTACATAATTTCAAAGAAACAGATGCTGAATTTTAAAGCGTTCTCAAGAACTAAAACAGCTGTCTAATTTCTAAAGCAAACAAAAAAAAAACATTGCCAAACTACTATATTTTAGATAGGTTGTTAATGTTCTAACTTTTACAGAGATTATTTAGAGGTTACTGTGAAACTTTAAATGATCTATTTTATATATATTAGATATATCTATCTGTAATTTCAGTCTCTGACCCCAGGACGTACCCCTGAAGAAAGAACGCATATGTTTGTGATGTTTTCAAGTTGCTGAGCCTCTTTATCTGATTGAGACTTGGTTCGCTGCTGTGCTCTGATCTTGCTAGCTTAGGCCGAGGCAAAGTAAAGACAGAGATCCAGATATCAAAGTATCTGAAGATTCTCCTCATCCCATAAACTGAACTCCTTAAAATTGCTTATTTTAATCAGTCTTGAAACCAAACTCTTCATAAATTTTCTATACATGCTGTATCCTTGGCACATCTCAAGGGTACTTTGTGTACTTTTCTCCAGCTATAAATTGGACAAGAGGTAGGGTACACTCTGGATCACAGCACAACAGAAACAGACATGACAAATAAATATGAACATGAGCACTCTTCCCTATAGAGATTTAGTATTTCTTCTCCTTTAACTTTTTTGCACGTAGTCAAGTGTCAACCACAAATTTTACTGTATTTCAATAGGATGAAACTGACCCCGTCAAAGTAGTGCATAATTGTGAAGTAGAAGTTGAATGATTGATGAAGATTTAATAACGTTTACAAATAAAGATCTAAAATGTGTGCCGTCCATATCTATTCAATCCCCTTTACTCTAAAATTCAGCGCAACCAAAAAGCCCTCTGGACCTAAGCTGTGTTGAAGTTTAAAGCTGGATTTGATTATAAAAGCACTATCCCAAGTTATAAACATCTTACATATCTTACAAAGCACTGCTCCATCCGTTGCAAACCTACCAAGACATGGCATTAATTAGAGAATCCTCTAAGAGGCTCATGGTAACTCTGGAGGAGCTGCAGAGATCCAGAGCTCAGGTGGAACAATCAGAAGGTACAACAATTAGGTGTATACTGCACAAATCTGACCTTTATGGAACAGTAGAAAGAAGAAATCAATGAGACGTCCTTGCCGCTAACCATGTAGAGGACACAGTGAATATGTGGAAGAGGGTTCTCTGGTCAGATGAGATCAAGAATCAACGTTTTGACTTACAAGCAAATTGCCGTGTTTGAAGGAAACCTAAAACTGCAACCACACTGATAACACTATCCTATTTGTGAAATATGGTGGTGGCAGGTTTATGCTGTAGGGATGGTTTTTTTTCAGTACTTACAGGGAAACCCTACTAAACAATTAACCAGCGTAGCTCAATCCAGATAGCCACAGTCTACTATACAGTTGAAAGAGCTGCAGCGTTAATAATTAAAGCATTGAAAAATGACTCCTCTCTCATCAGTTGGATCATTGCAATATAAAGGTTCAAGATGTGATGTAAGACTTCAGGGTCTACAAAACGTTGACTATTCTCTACATTTTAGCTGTACAAATAAAAAGATAAAGCAATTTGGGGAAAGTTTCTAGCTCTGCTTCTGGTTGTGAGGACTCTATCCTTTGATGAGAGTGTACAATTCTGTTATGAAAAGCTGTTTTGTTTTATCTCAAGGGTCAATGAGCTTTTGCCCCAGACTTGGCAGTCTGCACCAATGTGATCCCCGCTTTAATAAGAATGCCTTCAAGTGAGACGTTTTAATATTACAATGACTGGCTCCACGTCTGGGCATCTGCTCACCGCTGAGGCAGAAGTGGATTCGATTCTCCAGCTGCCTTTAAGCATCAAAGTTATTTATCATGTGGGATGCACATGATGGACAGAAGACATAAGCTGCAACAACATCAGACAGCTAAAGTCATACACATAGAGAAGTCGGAAGCCGACGAGAGGGGAGGAGAGGAGAGGAGAAAACAGCAGCTCAAGGTTCTCATCTCTCATATCCCCTCAATATCTAAATTTAGCTTTGACTGTCCCAGCTTGAAACTGGCACAAAGTCAGCCATGGGTTTAGCTTTAAGATGAAATATCCCCCTTGTGTTTGGCTTGGTTCTTCCTGTCTTTGCTCTGTGGATCCTCATAATCTGCCTCCTCCATGGTATGCAAAGTGTCACGCAGTCAGCCTATCTTTGTTCCTTTCTCTCTACTAACGCACATTCATCACATCCAAGTTTAAAGATCTCAAACTGCTTCTATCTCCTTGCCCCATCTTCGGTGACCGAGCACACACCATACCCTGGGAAGAAAACATTTGCAGTTTTCTGACTTCAAACAAACTGAGCTATGTCTCTGGGAATAAGTCACTTCTGACTTAACAAGTGTGTGGGCTCATTATCTCACAATCCTGTCAAGGCTACGGATGCAAAGCGCCCAGTGGCTCGGATTCCAGCCGTTTCCACGGCTGTGATGGATCCAAACACAAGTCGCTCAGTCGCCAGACTCTGTGCAGTGATTCACAGCTTTGAGCTGTGTGAGTCAAAAAGATTTTTTTCCCCCTCTGCCCCCTTGTGTCCTCTTCTGACTCCCACTGTCCTCCACGGACTTGGACTTGCCATTTGACCTGCAGCCAACTTGGAGGCGCTTACTTAAGGGTTCAGCTGCAGGACTGTATACATGATTTCTGAATAGCAACGGCCTGACGGACTCACAACCCAAAGCATACAAGCGAAATTCTAAAAAAAAAAAAAAAAAGATCGTTTTGGAAGTAAAGGGGTTCCACATTTTAAGGAACTAGCAATTGATTGCCATCCATTTAACAGTTTTGCATGCTCTTATTTAAAAGTGCACTAGGAATAAATCACTCATGTGTATGCCCAACGCTGTCAGTTCTAATGGGAATCAACATGTGCAGATTATTTCCTTTGGAAAGTAAAGAATTGGCTCTTTCATGAGGTGGCAGTCAAAAGAAAAAACTCTGAAATTCCTTCAAATTCATCCAACATAAAAAGGAAAAAAAAAAAAAAAGATCCACGAGTCGGCAGTTCCAGCTGAAGTATCACACGGCACATGAGCCCAAGTGGGTGGGATCTTAGTCGAGTGTTAAAGAGGACCAGATGATGGACTGAAGGTGTTTTCAGTCACTGGGTTTCCGATGGACCCTTTTCTGGGAAAGATTGGATGAGACCAAGGGAGCTGCAGATGTTGAGTTTTTTTTTCCTGCTGCCGCAAAGTTTTATTTGTGTTAGTCTCAATTCGCATTGACCACTAACTGATGGTGATTATGCAAGACTTGACTCTTCAGCTGAAGTCTCTGTTGGTTTCGATATTTACGGTGCTCTCTGGATTTGCCACTGCATTGTTTTTAACGAGGTGCAAACTGGTCCCCTAGACTGGGTGAAATGCAGGAACAGTGCAATGATCTCACAGTCCGGAAACCTAAGAGTTAGTCCTGAGTTTCCAGTGAGACAAATTCTGTCCCAAGCATCTGTAAAAAAGCTTTTTTTTCCTGTGTTTCTCACCTCATAACCTTCAAACTTATTTCTTCTTTTCCCCCTTTTTTGTGCTAACTCGAATGTAAGACTACAATAAAAGCAGTCTTTGTAGTTGAATAAGAAAAAAAGTAGTCTGGCCTCTTTACAGAGGCATGGTGTCATTTGAGCCTGGAAGCCAAACAGCACAGAACGGTGCAGGAAAGGAAATTATTTTTCTGAACCAGAATAGTCCCATAGGACACTTTAAACAGGTCACGGCAGGCCATGATGTCTGTTGGTAATCACCAACAGACATCATGCTGATTATTAGCAACTTCCCTTAATGTGTATCTCAATCCAAACAACCTGAGTTAAAAAATATCCAGGTTCTACAGCCCATCATACCATATGGATAATCAGATATAATGCCTGCGCTAATATACAAGTCTAGAGTAACTTTCTGAAGTTGATTGCCATCCATTGCCATCCACTTTTTTTTATGTGAGATTGGGTTGGTCCATGAAGGAAACCCAGGCATTCCTCTTCCAGGAGACACTCTCCAATTCCTTTCTGGGGACCCCAAGGCATTCCCAGACCACATGGGGCTCAAAGTCCCTTATTTCCAGAAGACTGTGGGTCTGGACCCAGGAAAGCCCAAACCCCAGACAATGCTGTCTGATCAGGTGCACAAACAAGCTCGTTTTAGTCCCATAGAATCCAAGATGTTTGGCAACTCTTAATGCAATAAAATTATTTGGACAATGTCTGCACTTTGACTTATTGAGATGTCTGGATGATTTTGCATGTGGTGCCTTTGGGTCCCAGTAGATCAAAAGAATCCAGAACTGGTTGGACTTCGCCAGGGCCCTCCCTTTTAGCTGATCCTGATTCTTTTGTTCATGAGAAAAAGACCTCAAATCATACTGTTTGAGAAAGGGCTGTGGAGTCTGGAAATCTCAGTGGCATATGTTTGCTTTTTGCAGATGATAAGGGACTATTTGGATATTCCGAAAGCAACTTTCAGTGCACACTGGTACACTGCCTGAACACTGGTGCACTGCACACTGTGTGCAGCTGAGTGTTAGGTGGCAAGAATGACAGTCAGCAGAGTTGGACTAGAGTGGAGGAGCTCAAGTATGTTTGTGTCTTATTTACAAACGAAGGCTGGGTGGAATGAGTGGGAGATGGACCAACAGTTCAGGGAGGGGCCTGCAAGTATGAAGGCATTCCCCACAAGCAGAAAACAAAAACATGGCGTTTCCATATAAATGATGGGAAATTGTAGTTTAAAAATGAAAAGTGAAAAGGCCTTCACATCTATTGATCCCTAAATGTAGTTGAAAGCGACTTTGGAAGCTCATTGGATTCCAGCGTGGTACCTTGGTAGGGTGTACAAATACACATCCACATTTTCGTAAAAAAAAATTTAAATCGCCCTACAGCGGGTGTCCCAGTAATGTCCCAGTACACACCTGACTGTATCATGTCAAGTGTAAAATCTAGTGCAGAGGTGGTTATGGTGTGGGACATTATGAACAAATGAATGCTCCCAACATTATAGGTACAGTTTTTGAGATTACTTCTTATTTTTCCTACCTGGCTGTGTACCAGTGCACAAAGCAGAGCCTATGTGGAAGAACTTGACTGACCTGCAGAGTCCTGACCTCAACCATTTGGGTTAAATTAAAGGGGAGACCGTGAGGCCTTCTTGTTCAACATCAATGTCTGACCTCACAAATGTGCTTTTTGAAGAATGGTCAAAAATTCCTGTGAACGTAGACTTTCTAAAACTTACTGAAAGCCTTCTCAGAAGAGTTGAAGCTGGTGCAGCTGCCAAAGGTAGGCTGACATATTACACCCTAAAGTTAGAGAAAGAGATGTACTCACATGTGTAAAGAAAGGTGATAAAATACGTTGATAAGTATTATTCTGCGATTTTCAAGGGCAGATTGTAATTTTGGAATAAAGTCAGGCTTAGTGCGTCACCCTGTTTACAATCATTGTGAGACAATAGGCTCGCTGGCCACTAGGAGCAGCCTATTTATGCCTTTCTCCAGTTGCATGGCATGGTAACTACCCAAAGTTGCAATTGGGACATGTTTTGGAATATAATCTTAGAACGATAATTTTATTGCAATCAAGTTAAACTATGTGGGTTTAAAAGTCTATGATCACTCAACTTTTGAAGTATTACACTGATTTTGCCATATCATCAGCTTAGAAAACAACAAGTCAGGACTTGAACATGGACCAGCTGCAACAAAAATCTAAAGGGCTATCTTCCTTTATCCATGAATGTAGTAGTAGATGTAGTTGACATCTTTGTCAAGACTCCTGAAGAATGTAGTAATAATAGGTTTTAAACACTTTAAATGTGATTAACTGTGCCTATTTAGGAATGTTAGTGATTGTTCCACTAATTTATTTTATGTTCACAGAAGGTAATACATTAAAAAGCTATTTCTTTGAACAAAGTGAATCATTGTCAGTCAGAATTAATCCTGAAAAACTGTCATTGTTTTGCAATTTCAAAGTTTACATCAACACTAGAGATATCTGATTTAATGAGATAAACACTGTCCACTAATCCGTTAAACCAGCGTCTGGCGTCAACCATTATCAGTCTGTCAAAGTCAAGAGATTCTCTCTAGTAATTAATAGCAATGTAGAGATTTTAATCTTTGGTCCTGAAGCCAAAACCTGCAATCCACTGGTTATGTTCTTTAAAGCCATAAATTGCACATAAGAAGTAATAGCAAAGTCCTTTTGCCCCTCTCACAGTAGATACGTCACCTGGAAAACCAAACAGGTGAAATGATGAAGAGAGATCATCCTCTCTCTCTCTGTTCAAGAATGTAGGCGGGGTTTTCCACCATGCCTTGTGGATGAACATCAAGGAGAGTGGTCTGAAAGTAGGCGTTAACAGATCCAGCTCCCATCTCCAACGCCTTTAATGCTTGGTCAAAACAGAAGGGACAGGAGATTCCATGGCGACTCCTCAAAATAAGCAACATTCTGCACGGCACCTCCCTTTTCAGGAAAACAGAGCGCGGCGCAGACCCGCCTGTCCGTTTCTGCCAGTGGAATGGTGAAAGCTAAACACCTTGGTTTAAACATTTAATAACAGTATTCACTCATCTGTCATAAACAGTTCAGGTTCAAACAGAGACCTTCCTGTTGTACTTCTGATCCAGTCTTGTCCTCACACATGCCACAGTGAAACAGAGCAGGTGTATCTTGTCAACATCTTTCATTTTTGGGACAATACAGCTGGCTTCCAAAAACAAAAGTGGCCTGAACCGCAGTTCGGTTTAGCTACAAAGGCACCAGTGAGCATAAGCGGAAACTCAGATTTAGGGTGGAGGGCTCTCTCTGCGGTTGGTTGCTCTAAGCAAGGTCCTGCAAGTGGATAATAATACAACCACCAAGGTGTGAGCGTTTGTATCCAAAACCCAAACTAAACCTAATTTAAATTAAATTCATATCCAAGTTAAATCCATATCCATCTATGACATTCCAATACATCCAAGTTATCTAATCGGATTCAGATATTATTACATACAGTCCAACTCAATCGTAATTATAATCCAATACAATCAAAGTTAGCTAATCCTATAGTACTAATACAGACTATATACAAAAACACTAAGTAATTTTACTTCATCCCATTTTATTCATTATTAAGCAGATATTGTGAATCTTTACTCCATTAGAGTTTTTTTTCTGTACATTAATAAACAAATAAAACAAATAAATCACAATTATGCCAGAAAAATCCTAAATGAAACACACAGGTAAAAATACTAGTAATTGCACCGGCACCAGTCCACAACAACATCCTGAATACAAGCAGCTAATTCATTAATTTTCTCCATAGACTGAGGAGTTTTACCATTTACCATTTGTTATTCAGGGCTCATCACACTGGGAGCAGACCGAGTCCTGGACCTGTCACTTCTGTGATTTAACATCGGACAAGTAGATGGTTAGGTATAATAAATGATTAATCAGCAAAGTGTCAGGGTAGCATCGTCAAACAGGTTGGTTTTTACTAAAAATCACCAACTGTTAGATCAATGATAGCAGAAAACAGAAATAATAAGAACATCACACTTAATAGATTTTTAAGTATGGAAAATCTCACAAGTCAGTCTCTGGATATAAATATGAAATTAATTTCCTCAAATAATTATCCGATCCTCTCTTAAACATCCTTTTGTCTGCGCAGAAAACCTATCCATAAAAGGATAAAGAGGAAGTGATGTCACTGCGTAATACTTTGGCAGCAGGTCTGCAGTGGAATCCTGGGCGCTGCTGGGGATGACGGAGAGCAGCTGCTGACTCAGTGACTCATTTTTACCTCCGCAGGGAGCAGGAGAGAAGGAAACGGGAGGGCAGCAGCTCCTGGCCAGACGCACAACAGACGCAGGCTACTCCAGCGGGGAGAACCGCCGACGTAACACTAAACAGTTCACTAAACACGTTCATAGCGTCAGTTCATGTCGGCCACTGAACTGGAATGCATGCCTCTTGAATTCCTTTACAAATAAAAATCATAACATTTGGACATGATATTTGTATCCAGCACTCTTTGTTCTAACACCCCTAAATAAAATCTATTGCAATCAATGTTGCACATTTAGAGTCGATTCGAGTAATAAAATAATATCCAACGCTTTTAAGATCTTACAGAGCAATTTTAAGCCAACACTCTGAGAATGGAAAAATCAGGGCACAACTGCAAAGCTACCGAGATACAACTGTTCACCAAAACACCTCAGAATGGACATGGAGATCATCATTCAGGCTACTCTGGAGGAGTTGCGGAGAACTACGGCTTACGTGGTAGAATACCGTGACAGGATAACTATAAGTTATGCAATCTACCAACCTGGCCTTCATGAAAGAGTGAAAACAAAAAGCTTATTGTGAAAGAAAACCATAAGAGGTCACGCTTTCAGTTTGCCACAAGCTGAGTGACAAACTGAACACTTGTGTGTTTGCTTTGTAGAAGACAAAACATATGGATGCAGTAGTTCTGGTCAGATTGAACTTTTTGGTCCTCTGCAAAATGCCCGGTTTAGAAGAAAAACCCACACTGTACATAACCTTGAACATACCATCCCAATGGTGAAACATAGTGGGAGGATCATGCTGTGAAAATTCTGTTTCTTTTCGCAGGGACAGGAAAACCGGTCAGAGTTGACTGGAGTAAGTAAAGTTAATACATGACATGCTGCAGGAAAATGTGTTTGAGGCAGTAAAAAAACTTCAAAATTCCGTAGTCTTTGCCTTCTATCCCACAGTTTTGCTGTATGATTTGTTGGTCTATCATATGAAATGTAAATAAATTCAAACTAAAAAATGTACATGAAATCATTTAGGTTTTTAGTTGTAATGTCACAAAATGTGAAAAAGTTCAAGACATAGGAAGAACAAAGCATTAAAGTCAAACTTTAACTCTAGAAATTGGCTCTTAGTCTTTCAAATCATTAAATAGTGAGTGGGATTTGGAAAATAATGTGAGATGTACAATAGATGGTTAAGCTTCAGCTTACAATTCAATCTCTTCTTGGTGGATACCTGAAAAAAAATACTGAAAAGGGAGGAAGTAGTGATCTTTTTGAGGCCTTTTTGAAAAAGTGAGCGGAGTGAAATGAGCTAGCTCATCAAAAGTGCAGGAATTGCCTTCATTATGACACAAATTCATGAAAACAATTACAAACTTAGGTAGCATAAATTTTGAATCAGATTGTAATAAAATCCTGAAGGGTGTGAGCTCTGTTGACCGAAGCTAAATCAAAGCAAATAAGCATACTCTAACACAACGCAGCAGCTATGTCACAAATTTGATACAGATATTATTTTGCCAGTCTTTGATGGATTCCCGGAAAGCTTCATCATCTCCATTAAGTGCTTATAAAATCCAAGCAAAAACAAATCTTTCAAGATCCTATGTGTATCGCATTATCACCGGGTTTACACCAGATGTTATGTTTGCCAGTTCAAAAGCTGCTGGAAAATGAGGAGGGGGCATCTGAGTGTGCATGAGAAGAATCAAACTGGTATAAGTCATGTGCATAACATGGTTTATGTCACATAAATAGATGAAAAACTGTGATTACAGACTTGTTGTCTTCCAACTACAAGAAGAAGATGATTCAGAAAGTTAATCATCCATCTTACTCATGTGAAGCAAATGTGTCTGCGGTGCAAAAGTACATCCCCAGCCTCCACGCAAAGAACAAATATATGACTCCTTTTGAACAACTATCAGTCATTCTGTTAGTTGAAATTCTCCTATCATCTCTTATTTGCTCACGCACTGCTTTTAGTCTCACAGATGTACACTGCTGAATGCATCCAAACACCCAGCTAACTCGTACAAGTGGGGAAGGGGAACGCCAAGGATACCCAAAAGTGCAAAGACACATTCTGAAACTGTAAAAAGCTCACAAACGTACATACCATTTCTGCCAGGAAGACTATGTGAATATTTGCGATGACAGTGACGCTTTAACCTTTTATGGAAGCTCCTATCCTGCTGATGATGTTGTTCCGCCGTGAGGGGCAGCCACTGTCAAAGTGTCAGGAAAACAGGATTCAGTCACATAGGGAACTTTGTAGTGTTTGCTAAAGTCTTAAACACCGAGCGGAGCAGGATTTGTCCTTGGAGGTGGCTGGAATGTCCGGTATGACTGGTGGTACCACCAGGATGCAAACCTGGCCAATCCGCTGACTGCTAATCCGCCAGAGAACAAACAGTCTGTTGTTGTTGTTTGAAGCAAGTATGATGTGTCCTTAATTTCCAACGTAAAAGGAAACAGATGCATGGAAAATGCCAGAATGCAGGAAAACCAAAACTCATTTCATGAAGAAATTATTGTGTCTTGCAAAAGTATGTGTACCCTGTGACCCTTTTCTGACTTTGTCATGTTACAAGCACAAACTTCAATGTGTTTTAATGGGGTTAGATAGACCAACACAAAGTAATGTTTGACTGTGATCTGGGAGAAAACGCAAACTTGGTTTTCAAGATTTTTAGCAAAATAGCTCAACGTTGTATTTGTAAACATGAATTTTGACTCGTACAAATTGACAAGGAGTTTTTGTTCTGGATTTTGATCAGGCCATTTTGACAGCATTTATCCTTCAAATCCTAGTAAATGTATTGAATTTCATGGTTGTAATAAAAGAAATGGTGAATTGATTGATGAATATTCTTAGAAATAAAATGTTCTGATCCACCTTTCGCTGTAACTATGTGTTTTGTAGATAGATAGATAGATAGATAGATAGATAGATAGATAGATAGATAGATAGATAGATAGATAGATAGATAGATAGATAGATAGATAGATAGATAGATAGATAGATAGATAGATAGATAGATAGATAGATAGATAGATAGATAGATAGATAGATAGATAGATAGATAGATAGATAGATAGGTAGATAGATATACTTGAAAGCACTTCACAACAATAGCAAAAATCTTTTAAATGCAATCATGGGCTGCACAGTAGTGCAGTTTGTAGCACTTTTGCCTTATAGCAAGAAGGTCCTGGGTTTGAATCCCAGCCTGGGATCTTTCTGCATGGAGTTTGTGTGTTCTCCCTGTGTATGCGCAGGTTCTCTCCGGGTACTCTGGCTTCATCCCACAGCCCAAAAACATTAATGGTAGGTTATTTGCTCTTTCCAAATGTGAGTCTCTATGTTCCCTTGTGATGGACTGGTGACACTCTCCCAATAACCGCTGGAGATTGACACTAGTCTCCCCATGCATTAATAAGGAGGTATAGTCAATGGATGGATTAATCCAATCAGACTGACAGATTTCAAGTCACATTTCAGTTTATTTTTCGCATAGGTTAAAATGTTTTCTATCTAAGGAAACCGAGCACCTTGCATCAAGTCATTGACTTGCAGCATTCCTAGACAAGGATATAGCAACACTGGACAGTTGCTCGCATTGTGTCGTTAACCATGCAGCAATCTCGCCTACCAAACATGCATGTGGCGACAGTGGAAAGGAAAACTCCTGTAGGACCAAGCTCAGTGTTACGACTGACCGGGGGTTTAAGTAGACAAAAGCAAACAAACAGATTTAATCTTTAATCCAAGAATATTCAGTGTGTAAGAGAAGAGTAAAAAGTCAATGGCAGCAGAGCTCCTTTAGTAGCTCTAGCTCCTATTGATCGAAAAAGAGCAAATACTTTAGGTCACAGTAAAAGCTCAGCCAGTGGCTGTGTATCGGAGAGAGGCAGGGTTGAACACTGAAAGACAGAGCCAATTGTATCATCTATAGGAGACATGAGATAACTACAGAAATAGCTCAGGATAACCTAAGGCCATCTAACCATAAACTTTATCTGCAATTAAATTAAATTCCAAATGGACTCCTTGAAATAATTCAAATCAAGCTCTTCCAGACTCTTGATGATTCTTTTTCTGAAACTGAAATGAGTCAGAGGTTTCTGTAATCATTGTACACCCGAGTTGAATAATGTTTTTTTTTTTTTTTCCACATATTAGCCGTCTCTCGGGTATAAAACCTCACAGATGCAAGAAAAGTGGCAAAACACGGTCTAGAGTTGGTCCAATAAAATGACTAGAAACGGCACTGATGAATTAACAGAATGAATCACCCATTTTATTGTGATTTGTTATTTGGTACCATGCATGCAATTTCTGTTTCACAATTTTGTCTGTTATCAGGCAGCTGCAACAACTTAACCATAAAAGTACACAGTTAGAAAAACTGATCGAGTAACAATGTGAAGTGGCCTCTGAGAGTCATGAGTAAGCATGATTGCTATGCAGTGAGGAGAACTAAATTATCCAAACATGTTTTTTTAGAGACTATGCTTATCTGTGTACAGTATTTATTTATTTATTTGTATTAACAGGCCTGTAGTTTAATATATGACACTAGTCAAGTTTTTAGGTAAAACCTATGACAAAATTGAACTTGATGCACCCTTTTATTCATCCCGGTGCAAATTTCAGTAATCTTCTATGAAAAAAAACCCACCTAGACAGGGCCAACCAATGTGAAATATTACCTATCACCCGTCCAAGTGGATATGGAAAGTAAACACAAGATTTGTTCCCAGTGAGGATGCTGTCTTTCTCAAGAGCCCATCTCTGTAAAAACATGTTTCGGCTTTTTATTGGACAAGTCACTCATTGTGTTGGAATTTGCCAAAGGAGATGAAAATAAATGATGGAAAGGGCGGCTGACTTTATTGATTACTGGAACTGGGTCACTTCACGCGCCGTCATTTACTAAAACCTGCGTGCAAAGGATCAAAAACAAGTCCCCGGCGTCCCACATCTTGTGAGTGTTATTATCGTTGCAAAAAATGTTGGAAATTATTTTGAGGAAAAGTTTCAGCAACCAAATGTTTGGATTTTCTTAACCACAGATTTACTCTTAGGGTTGACAGCTCACAACAGGCAGCCTTTTGAAATAAAGTTTTGAACTTGCTCTGCACATGACCCTCTCAGCACCGTACAACCAAAATACACAAATCTTGCGTTCAACTTGATGCAATAGCCGGTGAATAGCCAGTAGCTTCCTGTTGTTGAGGTTGGAAACGGCAAGTTGTGAAAATGGGAGTGCAACGTTGGCAGTAGATGATGGATTTGCATCTGTCAGATGAACTCAAACATGGCTTACCATGAGTGATCATAATAATAATAATAATAATAATACATTTTATTTCAAGCGCCTTTCAAAACACTCAAGGTCACTGTACATGTAAAAACAATAAATGGTAAAAGCAGTCGTCATAATTAAAAGAAACAACACAAATTACACAGAGGAAAGTAATATAAAATCATAATGAAAAGGCAATCTTGAACATGTGGGTTTTGAGTTTGGATTTGAACACGGGTAAAGACTCGGTATTGCAGATGTCAGGGGGGAGAGAATTCCAGAGTGTGGGTGCAGAACGTGAAAAAGCTCTGCTCCCCATGGTTTTAAGACGGGCTGAAGGAACAACTAAGTGAGTGGTAGAAGAAGATCTAAGAATGCGGGAGGGAATAGAAATTTGAAGTAAATCAGAAAGGTATGGAGGGGAGAGATTGTGAATAACTTTAAAAGTAAGTAGGAGGATTTTGAACTGAATTCTATACTTCACAGGTAGCCAGTGGAGCTGCTGCAGGACTGGGGTGATGTGATGAAAAGAGGGGGTTCTAGAAATGATGCGAGCTGCTGAGTTTTGTACTGACTGAAGCTTGTGAATGGATTTTTGAGGAAGACCGAAAAGAAGAGAATTACAGTAATCAATGCGGGAAGTGACCAGACTATGAACAAGAGTGCAGGTGGAGCTAGTGGAGAGAGAGGGGCGAAGGCGATTGATATTGCGTAAGTGAAAGTAAGCGGGGCGGGTAAGGTTATTAATGTGAGAGGAGAAGGACAAGGTACTATCAAGGATGACACCCAGACTCTTGACCTGAGGTGAGGGGGAAATTATGGAGTTGTCAAATGAAAGGGAGAAACTGTCAGCTTTGGATAAAGTAGATTTTGTTCCCACTAAGAGGATTTCAGTCTTGTCATTATTCAATTTAAGAAAGTTGGAGGTGAACCAGGATTTTATTTTGGTTAAGCAGGAGATTAATGAAGGAGGTGGGAGTGAAGAGTTTGGTTTACAAGAAAGATAGAGCTGGGTGTCATCCGCATAACAGTGGAAATTGATGTTGAATTTCCTAAAGATATTACCAAGGGGGAGAATGTAGATGATAAAGAGTAGGGGTCCTAGAACAGAGCCTTGGGGAACACCGGTGGTAACTGGAGAGGAGTTGGAACGATATGACTTAATCTGAACAAATTGAGTGCGGCCAGAAAGATAGGATTGAAACCAGGCTAGGGGAGTGTGAGTGATGCCAATTGTATGAAGTCGATGGAGTAGGGTAGAGTGTGAAACTGTACCCTAATTATTGCCTTAAACTGCAGGTGAAAAAGACCAAACTGCTCTCTGGCCAAAAAAAACTAACTAATGTCAGAAAAAGTCTCCCAAGTTGTCAATAAATTGCCTTTTTTTTGTATTTGTATCTGACTCAGGCCAGAATCTGAGTTCCTAACCTTATCCTTACACCTCTCACTTTTGGCTCTTCTTTCAATGGGCATTTAACTGCAATCATGGTAAATGCAAAGTACAACCCTATCTGAAATTTTTTTTTTTTAAATGTGCATATGCTCGTAACATAGGGGAATATGTTTTGTGTGGGTGTGTACAGGTCACGTTAGATCTGAATAGTTTTAAAACCTTATCTAATACTTGCTTTTATTCTGTTTTATTTTCCTATATTTTATTCATGTAAAGCACTTTGCATTGTCTCTGTACTGAATTGTGCTTTATAAATAAATTTGCCTTGCCTTGCCTTGCCTTGCCTTGCCTAATAGGGGTGGCTAGCGTCAGTTAGTGACATTTTCAGAATAAAGTTAATATGTTTTAAATGATAATCTGACATGTCTGCAGTCCCATCCCAACTGCATGGCTGGCGCATGTAAAATGTTTTTCTGTCAAAATGTAGAGGCTACGATGAGAAACGGTGTAAAAATACGGTGCAGAAAATACCACCCCACCCCCATATACGTAACCCCATTGTTGAAGCAGTGATAGAGTGCACTTGACAATCTGTTCCTGACTTACTTTCCCTCCCTAGTATTCAGTGGAAGCAGCAACGGTGCACTTAGTGAATGCACTGACACACATGCAAACTTTCAGGTGTTATGCATTATGGTTTATAACATACAAGCTGATGGCTGGTAGATGTGAAAATATACAGTATATAGTTATGCGCTGCCAAGAAAAGGTTTTGATGAAGATGAGTAAATATTACAGAACATTAAAAAAAACTGATGCTTATCAGTGAGTATCTGCTACTGAAACTGTTCTTGAACTTTTTATTAGTCAGGTACTAAGGTTACGTAACGTCAAAAGGAGCTTTTGAAAGCTTTTTTTTTTTTTTTTTTTACAAAAATAAGCTTTACTAAAGCCTTTCTTTAGTTGGCTTTAGGTTTTGTAACGCACAACGTGGCATTTGGCACACAGGTGGAAGAGAGAACCACTGGACTCTCTGCCAAATTTAGAATCAAATGCAGAAAAATGTTTCGCCACTTCAACACAGCAAGTTTCGTGTTGAAGAAAGATAATTTATATCCTCTCCAGCTGTGACTGTTCTTACTGGCAGCGCAGTTCTTCTTTTTAGGAGAAGTCAGGGCTGCAGTCTGAACAGTCCCTCCAGCTTTGGCTTGAAACCCAGACCCTAATAAATGAGCAGGAGGGGCTGTAACTCACCATTACTCTCTGGTGGGTCTTTAGAGACAGGCAGCACAATACATTTCTACCCAGTTTGTCTGGCAGCTGACGTCGTTACAAACTCTAAATAAAGTCGAGCTCAAGACAATTATGTGAATTTCCCCGCCAATCAACATCCAACAGATTCTAGGATAGATATGCACGTTCTGAGCTGAAAGGGTGTAGTTTGCATTTCTGCGGAGCATGAGCTTTTAAACCATCCCCTGAAATAGTTGACTCAAAGCCCACTGAAATACCTGATCTATACGGTGTCTTGTTTTAATTTTAGAAAACTGTCACTCAATTCAGCTGTGTTTATATGAAGCGCTTCTCCCATTCATAGCTGTGGTTAGCCGCAGCGTTCCTGCCACAGATATTATTTTAGTCATAAGTGAACACGCTGCAGGAGCAGACAGACACCCAAATAATCACCACGAATGTCCAGATGACTACCGCATCCAGCCTGCTGAGAACTGGTCCAAAACGGAGTCATACCTGAAAGCAGAAGGAAAGTCTTTCTTTCAAACAGTAATGGGTAACACTAAAAATAATGAGCTCTGAGTGACACTTAAGACCCGACTATTACGCTTTTGTTCAATAAAGAAGTGTGTTAAGTTTTAAGGTTTGATTTATGGAAAAGAGAAAACTACAATTATGTCTCCATAAAAAAGAGCAGCAGGGGAAGATAAATCCTGCTGGTGCGATATGCCTTGACTTTAAAGATGGTGTGGTTGGTGTGTGGTGCACTAATGAATGTCAGAAAGAACACGCAATCAAAAAGCAAGGAGGGCTATTATTTAGAGGTCAATAAAAATCCCAATTCTAATTTATTTTACCCGATTCTTGAATAAACCAAATATTTTTGTAAACGTTAACAAACTCTTAATAAACAGGATACAGGAAATGCCCCTATTTGCATTCAGGTTTTTCCTGCAGTGATGGAAATGTCAGATACTCTTTTTGTGGATCTGGAGATACATTTGTTTTATTTTTCTTCACACATTCAGTGCATTCAGGTCTCAGTATCCCCGTTCCCAAACTAATGAGGACTTGCAAACAGTGATTATACCACTTTAACATTTCCACATATTTTCAACCACAAACTTCCACACAATTATTAAATGGAAGAAAAATAATTAATGCTTTTGAAGAGTTTTAACTATACAATAAAATACTCAAAAGTGTGCCATGCCTTCATATTCAGGCTGATACCCCCCTAAAACCTTGTTGTCTGTTCCTGCCCGTGTGCTGCTGCAGTTTGATGACATCACTAATTAAGTCTGAGTGAATACACCGGCGACAGCTCTGATTACTGGGAGCAGTTGCACCTATGATGAACACTATACATTCCTGGCCCTTCCAGTGTGTAAGCGCCAGATTCTTGAAAGCCATAGTGTGAGTAGGCCATCCACCGTTCCTTGGTTGATCTCCTGTTTTTGACCTGTTCGGTTCCTGTTTTCGTCTTAACCTGCCTTGCCCCTGTTGGATACTCCTGTTGACTTCTAATCTCTGGACATTGACCTTCGGCCTTGCCTGTCGAACAAGCCTGTCTGGACTCTCATGATCATCAGTAACAAACGAAGCCTGGACCTCGGACTTGCCCCCTGTCTGTGGCCCTCTTGGATACCTCAGCAGTGTGTGTGCCGCCTATTACCGACTCTCTCGCCTGGACCCCGGATTACCCTCTTGTCATGCCCTTCTGGAAACCTCTGCCCTGTGGACTGATTACCCATGCATGACCCCTGATCTCTTGTAAGGAGGAGGGCCTGGCAAGCCAGTGAGAGTGATCAGTTTGAAAGGATTTAATATCAGAAGCATACCTAATTTGTTCAATGCTGTAATGCAACTCACATTTGTTTTTCTGTTAATTTTAGACAGAGGGAATGATTTACAGATACTGCAGCCATCATGTACTTTAACTTGTATTCCAAAGTATATTTCTTAGTTGTCGGCAAGATTTTATGTGAAGTATTGAGTAACAAGGGCACAGATTTTTGTTTTGCTATCCATTAAAAGGGGCACATTTTATAGGAAAAATCAGCAGACAAGAAGCAAATTGTGAATTGCACAGTCTCAATTACTCATTTACTCTGTTCAGAGTCAAAGGACAGGATATGTTATTGTAACTTTAGCTTTACTGCTGTCATTTGTTTTTCAAAGTTAGTGTCCGAATGATTAAAATGGAAATTTGATTTAGTCATAGTCATTTTTATAGCCATCCTGTGCTTTATTGTGTCGCCAAGCAATAGAAAGCGGCATTCTACCTGCACGTCTGCTTTTCAGTCTTTACAGTTCCTCAATTGTGAGTTGGCAAATTTTGAGTCCAAAAGCCTTCTCCTGTTGCAAAATACAGAAAAAATTAGACTGTTGCTTAACTTTAATGAAAATCCATGAAAAGTATTCTATGTTAGTGGTTTTTTTTTCTTCTAAAATTGGCCACTTCCACCAATGCTGCACCTGGAAATCCCAGCGTAACCCTTATGTTATGTGTTGCTCCAGACATTTTAACTGCCTCTATTTTGGAGCCCATTCCTTGTTTTTTCTCAAGATATGTGGAAGTGTCCCATAGGTCTTTCACATGATAAAACTAAGTACAACTTTGTGGAAAAAAACAGTGGAAAATCTCCTCATAAACAAGAGTAATTGAGGCACTGCGGTTGTCTTATTCTTGTTTCTGCTGTTTACAATGAGGCCTTAATAAACAGTGAATAATTTGGATGCTGATGAGTGGAGCATTTTATCAAATTTCGACATGTTTATAGCTTTCTTCTATTATACTTAATAATTAAAGGAATGTCGTCATTGCCGGCAGGGAAAGGCCAAACCACAGGCCTGCTCATGCTGAAACTGCATGACATCACAGTGGCATAAATAACCATGTATTTTTACATCATTAATCACTAAAAATGTGTTTATACTGTCATCATGGCGAGCAGAATTTGTCAGTGGCTAAACAGAGCTGGATTTGCAACTTTTTTTTACTCTAAAATAGCAAACAAAGTAATCTGCATCGTTTGGATATAAAAAATAAAACCCAGCCTAAAATGCAGCAGTAGACACATATCTGCACTTCATTGTGTCCTTCAGTAATATTTATCACTGCAGTTTTTAAAGCAGTTAAATTTAAACAGTTTGACACTTGTGCTTAAATAATCTTATAAGATTATCTTGTCCCAAGAAAAACATAAAGAAAACAACTTCATGATGAATTACAACATAAGGCTCAGCTCTAATATTTACTAAAATGTAAGCGACATTTCAAACGCCAGCCTTTAAATTTGACTGATCCGTAGATATGGGGAAAACAAAACTGTTTATTTGGTCCAGTGTGTTTTTGGATTTCATGATGAATTAACTGCAACATTTAAATTCTTGTGACAGGTTTTCAAATTCAATCATCACAAATTTTCAAGGAAAAATCGTATGATTTTGTGGACAACAGAGGCCATTTCCTATGCTAATAATGGACTGTGGCTCCAAAACAGAGTTTTCATTATGTTAATCTTTATTATCAGAGATTCACCAATCATGTTTTCCTCTGCAATATTGAAGATCTTACCTGATGAATTAGTTTTTTTCTCAAGACAAATACGGAAAATATATTTAGACTTGTTTAAATGTATCAGACATTGGTTAATTAAACTAATTAATTAAACAAAAAAATGCTGCAAGGCCCATTAATAGGATAGCAGTTTTCCAATATTTTCCAACAGAAAATTAAGAGATGTTCTCCTTTAATCCACTAAAGCACATCTACCGAACCTCTAACTGATTTTTACTGAACCTAAAATATATGTCACCAGGTGAGAGCTTTTAGTTTTGTTGCACTTAATTAACTTTGTTAGGTATATTCCTTTAGTTTCAGACTTTTTGATCACAGATCAGAGCCAGTTGAGTTCAATATATCTAAATTGCTCCGTATGCAATAATTGCAAGATTATCACCATTTTGCAACAAAGCATACACTCCTAATGTTTGTTCATGAATTCACAGACCCGGTCACCAGTCAGAATGTGAATGACTGGATCATCATTATGGAAAAGATAAAAGTTTCTGTTATAGGGTAGTCTTTTTTAAGGGTTATTGAGGTAGGGTTTGAGGTAATATTATGAAACAGGATTTGACTAAGATCTCAGGGTTTCAAAGCTTATACAACAATGTTTGTGTTCAGATGATCAGCTTTAACTCTGGTCTACTGAGAAAATATCCATTTTAGCTACAAAAAGACCAATTTGGATTCCTAAAGCCCCTGGAAAATTGTTTCTTTATCAAATAATTTCAGTCTTTTTTGTCTTTACGATCAAATACCGTTCATGGTCTCTGGCGATTGAAGTGGGCAGATTCAAAGGGGTTCATGAAGTTTAATGCTTGTGTGTGTTTTGCGAAATTAATATGACTGAGAAGGAATTTCATTTTAAATTTCCTCCTCTTTTGTATTGTGATCTGAAGAATACTTTGTTTAAAAAAAAATGTGATAGAGAAATCCTGATTCGTTTGTGGTTGACTGAAGCAGACATATAATGTGGCTATTTATAGTCATTATATGACTCAGCTGTTATAGTTATCTTACTACCTCACTGTTGTTCTTTACCTAGTACCACTTTGATGTACAACGTCAAATCCATATGTATATAAGTCACCTTTAATGTACATAAGTCATCTTAAATCTGTTTTATTTCCTTTTTTTTCTCTCTCGATCCACTGTATATTTGCCTTGTGTTATGATTCTTGTATGGTCATGTTGGTGTTCCTTTTTGTGTGGTAGTTGTATAGAGTCTTGTAAGCCTATGCATGCTGGTGCATGACACTTAAATCATGTCATTAAAGTGCACAGAAATGTGTAGATTAATAAAAATGTATGTAAAAACTAGAATGAGAATTGTTCACAGGTTGGTGCTTAATGTTTTTGGATTCTCCATTAGATACACTCGAAAAGGGGAACTAAAAGTAAATAAAAATATGCTTGAAATTAGTGTATTTGTCCTTGATTTGAGTGGGTCAATAGGATTATTTGCCAATGGAATACGATTTTTGCACTTAAAATAGGAACAATTCATATCTATCTTCTAATTTCAAGTGCAGTATATAATTGTTTTATTTTAGGGGTCAAAATACTTATTCACCACCTCAAATAAAGAACACTCATTCCAAGAAAATTTCCTTTACTATTTGTTCCCTTGTTGCATTGTATTTCCCTTTATCTTTGGCAACAATGTCCAACCTAAGGCTTCAAACTACTAGCCAAATAATCAATGAGTGATGTAATCTTTTATTTTTATTACCAGTGGTATCTCCTAACATATTTTACAATGGACTGGCCAGTAACTATCATTAGTCATAGCAGGTTTTTATCTGATATTCTCAAAGCAATAAAAAAAGACCACCAAGACATAATTTTGGTCTCTATTCTTCAATGTACCCTTGAAATGAAACTTCCCCGTCTGGCGCTGGTCTTAATGAGGCTGAATTGCGACTCTGTTGTAATCTGTGAAACTCAGACATGACGTGCTGCAGGCAGCTAATCCATTGAGAAAGTTTCAAATGTTTGCTAATGAGCCCCTCAGACTCACCACAGTTATGTTGCTGGATGCACAAAAAGACATGAGCTAATTCTGTAAACCTTGTCAGGTTGCTTCTCTGCTCCCTGCTCATCAGCTTGCCAAGCCATTGAAAATGGCCCTTTCACAGATGGTGGTCCCTAATAGTTGGGGAGTACTTCAGAGTCATGTTGGAAGCAGCGTGATGGGGAGACCAGGCCTGAGTCAAAAAAACGTTAACTGCCCCTGCTCCAGCATTTGTGGAATGGATATCTTTGTATCTCAAGAGCAAGATCAACACAAAGGCAGAGAGGCTTTCAGCGCTCTAAGTGATCTAGCAGGAGGAATTTTGCTGTCTAATGTCTACACGGAGGTTTGTGCAAAGGTATGCTCACAAATTTTCCATGATTGTGTCTTCAAATCTCAATAAATATCCCTCTGTGTTTATTTGCTGAGCATAAGGTAAAATGTTCTCTTTCTCTGCCAGATGAAATAGCTCATAAAGCAAAATAAGTGTAGCGTTGCTTACTGTGGTCAAAGGTAGAAGGGGCAACGCGAGCTTCACATTCTGCACCTTGCTAAAGTATTCATTCCTCTGAACGTCCTGTCCTTTTGTCATGTTTCAAAGTCATCATTGTATTTTTGGTATTTATTTTTTATTGAAAGGAGGGTGGGGTTATAATATGACATATGACATGTGAGAAAATTATACATGCTTTTTACAAATAAAAAAATAAAATTGAAAAGTATGTTGTGCTTTTTTTCAGCACCCTGATACAATACACTGTACAGTAGTAGCATCATTTTACCCGCAATTACTGTTGTGCGTGTTTTAGCTGTATGAGTCTACCAACATCCAGAGACTGATATTTCCGTCTTCTCTACAAAATACCACAAACTCAGAGGTTGGATGGAAAGCAACATCAACTTTCAAGTCTTGTCACGGAGTCTCAGTGGGATTGAGGTCTAAACTTTGACTGAACCATTCTAAGACATGGGTATACTTTGATCTGCACCACCCTTAGACTTAGATATTGACAACTTTATTGTAATTTTGTATGTACCGAGTGCATACAGAACGAAACTTCGTTGCATACATCTTACGACAATGTAATGAGATTGCGGTTTGGAATAAGATAACATTACAATATAAAGTGCAGCAGGGATCAGAATGTAACAATGCAAGAGAAACAAACTGTGTGCAAAACACTGTGCGGAAGAATGTTCAACCATGTTTATGATGCAAAAATAATGGTGCAAAAGGCATTAATATTAAAACGTTCGGTGCAGTGCAAAATAATATGGTGCAAAAATAGGGCTGCTGAGTTGAGTTGTGTACTATTTAAGTGGGTTATAAAAGCCCTGTTGGAGTTCTGGCTGCATCTTTTTGGTCATTGTGCTGCAGGAAAGCAAATATCCGCCACAGTGACAAGTCGCGTGCATCGTCTAAAGAGGGTTTCTTCTGGTAATACCAACAATTTTGCTCCAACTTTGACACGCTTCTCTGTCCCTACTAAAGAAGAAACAACCCCACAGATAGATGCTCCACCACTGTGTTTTATGGTGGGGACAGTCTGTTCCCCACTACACAGTGTTTTGGCATGCCTTGAGCTAAGCAACGCACAGAGTGCTGTGCCACACCAGGCTTACCATGTTGCACTTTGCAAACTAGTTAAAATATCTTTCGCTTAAGCACTGTGTGGCGACGTTCAGGCACCTCAAATCAGAGACAACCTGGGACATGTCTGCAAAAGCTTGAAGTGGAGGAGAAGCTTGCAGTGTCTCAACACATGTCTAACAATATTGGGGGGTTTTTACACTAGAAAAGCTTCTTCCCCATATAGATGTCTCATCTTACAATCCATCTGCTGCAGACTAAGCGACTGGTGAATGACAATACCTTTGTCGATTCTGTTAAACAATATTCTCTAACAAATATCTGAGCCTTTCACATATTTATACAATTTATACTGAGAATACATTACACACAAACTTACTCTTCAATGGCATTCTTCGGGCAGCTGGTTGAACCAGGTTTAATTTTGGTGTATAAGAGTAAAAAGGTACTCTCCATGTTTTCATTCAGAATACTGGTGCAATTTTCTTGGTTGCATGAAAGCATGTTGCTTGAACACGACACTGAATGCTTGCTGTTAATGTCCCGATTTTATCTATGATCTGAATATCATAAACAAACAATTTGCCTACCTTTGAAAAAATATGTGAAAGCCTGCAATAAAAGAGCTGGATCCTCTATGAGTGTTAATACTGCAATTTTCCAGAAGGCCTTTTTTTTTTTTTCTTTTTTCTGCAGCTCGACTGAGTAAACCTTTGGCTGTTAAGTCCCCCTATTACCGTAGAGGTATAGACACAATCAGACTTTCCATGTGGTGAACATTCCTGGCCACATCTGCTTTTAATACATGCATGTGTCCAGCTGTTTCAGACTTATAGGCTACCAGTCTGTTCTTTTGCCCCGCAGAAGAACGTGAGTGGCATGACATATTCTGCAAATGCAAACACTGCTCTGTTGTCATTTTAAAAATGAAAGCATAGCAAAGTAAACAGACCAGATAATGCCGGAGAATGCCGGAGAGTGCATGCAGTAAAAAAAGAAAAAAAAAAAAAAAAAAAAAAGGAGCACCAGATGTCAGTGAGCTGGGTGTTTAAACCCAACCTTACTTTTTAACGTTATAACATTTTACTTATTGACATACAATATCAATATCCCAGACTGCCATATTTATGTAGAATTTAAATAATTAAGAGAGCACACGTCCCAGACAAACATCTGCAAGCGATGTGGGTTCCAGCTCAGAGGGGAAAAAAACCACGTGCAGCCACAGAACGTCAAGTATGTTACTTCCTTCATTTTTACTGCAACTACAGTTGTGAAAAGGGAATAGAATCAGAATCAGATAATCTAATGGCTGGCGTCGGTATAAAGCTGAACTGGAAGGAGGCAGGACACGAGGGTGTTGTGCAAGGTAGCTTATTCACTACCATTCTCTGGGACAATGGGATTTGTATGATTAGTTTTGCTGATATTGATCTCTCTGGAGATACCAAGACTTTTTAGTTCTATTTAAGAAAGGTTCTGTATTTACAACTGCAAGGGTTTTGGTACATGTTTCTACCTGCTTTGTGCATCAAATAACAAACCATTTTGTTGTTTGATTCTAAACACTCTGCATGTGTCAAAACCAGTTTTTAGGTTTTGACAGAAATTACCAAATGGAGTTAAGGCCTGGACTTTGACAGCAACATTCTAACATATGAATATTTGTTCATCTAAACCGTTAAATTGGTCTGCCAGTATGTTAAGATTTCTTTTCCTGCTGAAAGGTGAACCTCATCCCAAGCCTTGGGTCTTTTGCATCCTGGTTTCCTTCTTGTATTTAGTTCGATCCATGTTCCCATTAACGTTGACCAGCTTCTGTGTTCCTGCTTCAGAAAAGTATCTCCAAAGCCTAAAGCTGTAAAGTGCGTGGTTGTTTTTCCCAACACATACTGTTTTAATTGTAGGCTAAGATATGAGTTTGGTTTTATCTGATCATGTCACCCCCTTCCCCATGTTTGCAGTGGTATGGCTTGTGGCAAACTGCAAACAGCACTTCTCACGGCTTTCTTTGAACAATGGCTTTGTTCTTGCCACTCTTCAATAAAAGCCAGATTTATGGAGTGCACATATAAGTTCCGTTGTGTTACCAGAGATCTTGGATCACTGCAACTCCTCCAGATCTTCCATGGGACTCCTTCCCTGATAAACAACCTCCTCGCCTGACCTTTAAGTACAGATGCACAACTTTGCCTTGTGTCCCACAGATGACAGATTGAACAGTGCTCCATGAGACATTCAAAGCCTGGGATAGTGTTTTATAACCAAACCCTGCTTTAATCATCTCAGCAATTGACCTTTCTGAAGTGTTCCTTCTCTGACAAACCTTATAGATCTTCACAGAAGAGCTGGATTTATACTGGATAATTACACACATCTGAACTCTATTTACTAATTAGGATTTTATTTAGACGTGAGTAAAGGAATCTATAAACAAATGCACACCACACTCACACCTATGCAGTACATTTTGAAGATTCCTCTGTATGACTCTAATTCTAAGTAACATGGCTGATAATACACACACACACACACACACACACACACACACACACACACACATATATATATATATATATATATATATATATATATATATATATATATATATATATATATATACAAAATAAAATATAAATCTAATAAAGTTGATTTATCTTGAAATAAACTAAAAAATAAGATTTAACCTGCAAAGACTCACCTGGACAGAAAAGACAATTAGACAGATTTATTGACATAATCAGTAAGACCGATCGGACACTGGCAGAAGACGTGAAAATTGCAAATGGCTAACTTGGATGTTAAATTTTTGGATTAGGATTAGTGAAGTCTACCTCCCGGGGTCCAGACAACGGTGGTGGGGGCCGGAAGAGAGAAGGGAGCCAGGAGGAGCCAGGAGGAGCCAGGAGGAGCCAGGAGGAGCCAGGAGGAGCCAGGAGGAGCCAGGAGGAGCCTGAGAGCGCGAAGGAGGAGATGGGGTGGAGATGGGTCAAAGCTAAGCTGGGCTTTATGAGCAAAGCCTTGCAGTGTGATTGGCTGAGATAGGAGAGGACTTGATGCAGATTGGCTGGATCACAGGCGCCTGATGAGACAGTCGGGGAGTTTTCCAGTCTGAATTTTCATCAAAACTCCATTTAAACAAAAAGACATGATTGAGGATCATAATATTTGGCTAAATAACCCTGATGATTAAAAACTGATAAGTTCCAAATTGCAAATGAAAACAACCATAGAAATGTTTGGAAAACGTTAGAAGCAACAGATTTGAATTTAACTGGAAGGGATACACTACAATATTGTAATGTATTACTTTAAAGTTAAAGGAAAATTAAACGAACAGACTGAATCTCCTGAAATGGACAATCTCAACTAATGAAAGGTGTATTTTCAGTACCAGCAACCAACTAATTACCTAGTGACCAAAAGTCTGTCAGATGTAAAGATTAGTCAGATTTCACTCTGTAAGAATGAAGAGAGAAATATTTTAAAAAAAACTTAACGTTGCTATTAATTTATGAATTACTTTATAAATAAACTTGAATAATTTTAATACGCCATCTTCTAAGAAAAAGAAGTAAAAAAGTAAAAATGTTGTGTATAAAATATTTTATGTTGCCATTAAATGTTTATACAACACTATGGAGAGCTTTTAAGATACATTGACCGACAGAATGGGGCTCTAGGTAGTAGCAAATAAGAACTTTGTATCAACATATGTGGGCAACCACCAGTGTCGAGCTAACACTTTTACTGCCTTAGTTAATCACACAAAGCTCTGACATCAGTTTGCTGTCTCTGCCGTGGGAGTTCATGCAGAAACCGGCGTGAACTTGTCTGACCCCTGTTCTCATCTGGAGTGGAGGGGGACCCGGTCGGCCCTAAAAGACCCTTTCCTGAGACGCTGTGCAGGGAACCAGCTGTTTATTTTACCTTTCCTAGAGCCATATTTTACACATTCCTCGACTTTCCCCGTTTGTTGTACTTGGTTGTTTCGGATAAGAATAATAGCTCCTGGAACTAGCCTAACATGTTGAACAGAAGGCTATTTTTAATCATCTTGAAGTTAGATTAAATCCCTGAATCCTCCTGATTTACTCAGTCAGTCAATGACTGAAAGAACTGCTCTTATTCCTACATTGGTCTTCCAAATTATGAACCTTTTGTGTAGATGAAAAAGAAAAAAAAACAGTCTATTTTTTAGATGAATCCAGCTCCTGAAGCAGTGTTTGCATTTTCAGCCTTTCAGGTGATCCACAAAGGTCAGGTTTTCTCATGTGTGTATAGACTGTCTCTTCCAGTCAAAGCAATGTCTCTTCTCTCTGAACCGTTAGGCCAGAAGTCAGATAATATACATTTTGGAGGAAATAAAAGACGAATAAAAGGAGCAGTACACACATACAGCCATTTTAATGCACAAACAAAAAGAAAAAAAAAAAGAAAGGCAGGTTTTAATAGTGTAAAGATGCCTGTTCTGTTTCACAGCATTGTAGCTGACTACTCAGGCTTTGAGGTGTCCATTGTGCTCCTCGGAGAGACAGCCTGGGGAAAGAAACTAGCTGTGATCAGATCCCTTTTTTAGTTCAAAATGTAGTCTAACTGTTTTTAATATTTGCTTTTAGTTTCCATTTTCTCATGTTTTATTTTGTTTCAATTTGTATACATTTTATTCCAAGTTGCTTTTATTCTGTTTTTTTATTTTCCTACGTTTTAATCATGTAAAGCACTTTGTGTTGTCTTTGTGCTGAAATGTGTTATACAAATAAATTTGCCTTGTTTTTTGTTTATTTAAACCTTGAGGAACTCCAGCCGTTGTAAAATTGTCACAAGCATGTGTTAAAGATTAGTAAATTATTCATTTCCAAATATATTCCCCAGTCCCCTGTGGGACGCTAAAGGATTATTCTCTTCTATTCTCTCCAGTAAGACATTAAAGGGAAAAAAACAATTTATTCATTTAAACCGGGTTTCCCTTTGTAAAGTTGAACTTTATTTTATTTATTTCATCTGACTGAAGTTTATCTGTGTTTAGCTTCTACTCAGTGGTGAACACCAGCTGGGGTTTGGTCGAGGATTGGCGAGGTTGGACTACCCAGTCAGCTGACAGCTGGCAAGGCGAGCTGGCTGTTAGGTTAGCTGGAAGAGACATCTCCGACAATGTTGGAAAACTTTTTCAATTGAGTGATGTCTTCATAAACCAAGCAGATATTTGAGTTTTACACAGCTATTCTTGGCTAAAAAACATTGCACATTTTGTTTTGTCTTACAGAAAGTGTGATATATCAAACTTCATTCAATTGTTATTGCCCTCCTCCGCCGTTGCTGCTTCAGCTTGAACAATCTGCTTCCACCTGCAATGAATCATGGGTTATGGTGGTGCTATGAAGGATACATGCAGGAGGAACTGGTCCAGTCAAAACCTCCCGGTGCTTAACCCAATCCAGACTGTGGAGATGATGTTGGACTTCTGAAGAACATCTCGAACACTACCTCTCCTCATCATCCTCAACAAAGTGGTCTGCTGTGATCACTTCCAGAGCATTTCACGCGACCTTAGACGGTCCTGACACATAGACACTGTTTGGAAGAAAACCCAGCTGAAATGTAACTTCCTGAGGCAACTGAAGAAGTGTAACCTTCCATCGGAGCTACTGGTCACCTGCTATGCTGCTAATGTTCGGTCTGTCCTATGTTCCTCCGTTACTGTGTGGTTTGGCTCATCGGTAAAACAGAACTGGTTCCGACTACCATGAACAGGTAGGTCTGCTGTTCCTCCCCATCCAGGACCTGTACAGGTCAGAAAAACGGCAGTGAAATTATCTGCAGATCCCACACATCCTGCACAGAATCTGTTAAGACATTGTGTGCATCAGAGTGCTATTTCCAAAAACCAGCTGGCATCGAGACAAGTTTTTCCCGCAGGCTTTCTCTCTGATGAACACTTAACAGTCAGAGAACCCAGATAAATACCATGCTTATTTGCACCAAATCAAACATGTCTTTCACTTTTGTAAAAAAAATAAATAAATAAATATGCAGGCTATACATATTAATAAGAAAATGTTTCCATTTTCTTTTTTTCTTTTTGCATATTTGTACTAAATGTCTTCATTGAGTGCTGCCCCTAGTGGAGGAGTTCAAGTATCTTGGGGTCTTGTTCACGAATGAGGGGAAGATGGAGCGGGAGATCGACAGGCGGATTGGTGCGGCGTTTGCTGTGAAGCGGGCGCTGTACCGATCCGTTGTGGTGAAGAGAGAGCTGAGCCAAAAGGCGAAGCTCTCAATTTACCGGTCGATCTACGTTCCTACCCTCATCTATGGTCACGAGCTTTGGGTCGTGACTAAAAGAAAGAGATCCCGGATACAAGCGGCTGAAATGAGTTTTCTCCGTAGTGTGTCTGGGCTCTCCCTTAGAGATAGGGTGAGGAGCTCAGTCATCCGGGGAGGACTCAGAGTAGAGCCGCTGCTCCTCCACGTCGAGAGGAGCCAGTTGAGGTGGCTCGGGCATCTGGTTAGGATGCCTCGTGGACGCCTCCCTGGTGAGGTGTTCCGGGTACGTCCCACCGGGAGGAGGCCCAGGGGAAGACCCAGGACACGCTGGAGGGACTATGTCTCCCGGCTGGCCTGGGAACGCCTTGGGATTCCTCCTGAGGAGCTGGCCCAAGTGGCCGGGGAGAGGGACGTCTGGGCCTCCCTACTGAAGCTGCTACCCCCGCGACTCGACCCCGGATAAGCGGAAGAAGACGGACGGACGGTCTTCATTGAGACAGGAGGAGAACAGGAGCTAAGTTCCTCGCTGCATGAACCAACTTGACGATTAAAGCTAATTCGGATTTTGATCATTGGCAGGTGGCTAGACGAGAGTGGAGCACGCAGTCGGCACAGGCGAGGCTTGACGAGCGAATCTGCATATTTCCCCAGTGTTCATCTCTGGTAAATCCCAAAAAGAGCTGTCCCACTTCCAACCAGGATCTCTGGAAAAAACTCTCTGGATTGATGAAAACCGGAGGAAAGCTGGCCAGAGAGGACTGCCTGATGCTAAGGAGTTGCTCTCATGTGAAGTTACTGTAGTACAGCAGAAAATACAGTGGAAATACACAGAAACCCATCCAAGGCACAATCTGCAATCTTGAACATGACAGCCTTGATTAGTCTTAGACAATATGCTCCAGAGATTAAGCATAACTTCCAAACATAATAAGGGGAAAATACCTTCTGATTACATTTGAATGGAAGAGCAGGAAAACATTAAAAAACAAAGATGAAACATATAAATCAAATGCTTTTCCACACTTTGAAATCTGGAAAGCAGATAGGGTTTTCCCATAAGGCAGGGATTTTTTTTTTTTTTTTTTTTAGCATGGAAACTGCTTATTTTTGGCTTGTTAAATAGCTTTTAACTGTTGGGAGGGTTCACAGATTTACTGTTTCCTAATGCCTTTCTAAGCTCCTCCAGTTTAAAGATAAAAACTACTCACGTTAGCTTTGGAGTGTGCCTAAAAACACTCAGGGAGGTGCCAAACATGATCACAAAAAAGCTAAATAGTTGCACTTGCAATAATAATGCTCTTTAACTTCAAGTGGTTAAAGCTTTCAATGACCATACATCAAGTAAGTCCTAAATTATAGGTTTTAAAGGGCTATTTGAGTTTGTATCCCAGTTCTGCCTTCCATCCAGGCTCCAGTCATGCTACTTTAACTTGCTGCCATGCTTTGATATCCATTCCTCTGCTATAAAAACAGCCATATTGTGATGATATTTTCCTTTCCTCCAGTTCTACGGAATCAGCAGCCAGCATAGGAGCAACATCAACGTTTTAAAGATTGATCTTTAAGAAGAACATCACAGGTATCCACTGAGTCATGATCTCAACATCCTTGAGACGGCCCCGAGTTATGTAACAAGACAGAATGCTCTGAGAAAGCTTAAATTTATAGAGGAGCAGAGGTGGAAAGTTTGCCTAAATGCTTGGAATGACCTGCTGGCTTCCAGGAATGTTGCACAACGGCGTGCACACAAAGACCCGGTGTGCTTTTAAAGACAAAGGGACGTCACAACGCCTTTTGATGTGTGGTACATTTTTTAGGTTGCAAGCCTACATCAAGTTTTCAAAGTGTTTAGGGATAGGACGTGACCATATTTATTAAGTTACATTAAAAAACACATTTCTTTGACTAATTTCAAATGTATTTTTTTCTTTTTTCATTTTTTGTATTCCCAAATCGACTACGTTAAAATAACTCTTCTCTGTGATGTGAGTGGGGACATGTGACAAAATATACAGATGTAAACAGCAGGTTTACATTCACTGTAGAACAAAACACATAATGTTTTTATTTTTATGCCCCCATTTAACATTAAGTCAGGCCAAACCGTTTCAGTTTTAGGTCCATTATGATTTCCAAAATTATCAATATTTTCCAAATTCTAGTATAATTCAAGATTACTACTTTCTTCAAATCCAATAATTAAATGGACACAAATCATTTTACTATTTTAACCATTAAGGAAGGCCCAGATGACGTTGTCATGGAATTAATGACTTGGAAACAAACCTGTGAATGTTTTTGAAAGCAGTGATTGAAACATGCTTACTTTTTTTCATGACACCAGGAAAGGTTCATCAGGAAAATTTCCACAATTCAGGATTAGCCCTGGGTGATGCAAAATCTTATGAGCCATGTCCAAACTTGTAAGCCTAAGAACAGCATCACTTCCGTGAAGTACAGTGGTGACAGCATCATGTTGTTGGGGTGTTTTGCTTCATCGGGAGACCGATGGCCTTTGCAAAATAGATGTACATCATGAGGAAAGAACATTATGTGGAAATACTGAAGAAACATCTCAAGGCAATAGCCGAGATGTTAAGGTTCTGGCTCAAATGGGTCTTCCTAGCAGAAAATGCCCCTGAGCATGCAGCTGAATTAGTTACAAAGTGGCTAAAGGAAATGCAATTCAATGTTTTGCATTGGTCGACACAAAGCCCTGATCTCAGTCCCATAGAAATGTGTAAAAAGAGCTGAACAGCCACAGTATGTGAAAACAAGGCGGCCTACAAAGTTCTGGGGAAA
Source organism: Fundulus heteroclitus (assembly GCF_011125445.2). Classification (NCBI taxonomy): domain Eukaryota; kingdom Metazoa; phylum Chordata; class Actinopteri; order Cyprinodontiformes; family Fundulidae; genus Fundulus; species Fundulus heteroclitus. Next base: position 11,434,324 of record NC_046379.1, on the reverse strand, counting down.
TGGGCCGGCAAGCGATTGTGAGAAGCTTGTAGAAGGATACTGTGACTCCTCTGCAGATATTAAAGAGTTGTACACTTCTAATTATATGAAAGAAAGTTCTAAAATATTCTAAAAGCAGTACAACACATTATTCTCGTATTTAGCTATTATAAATAAGTTTGACACGCTTTACTGAATCCAATCTAGTTCAGCTCCATTATTCTGTGTTTTTTCATGAGATAATTACCTCTGAAAAATGTATAAACAGATGACATCACAGGTTCGTTTGGATTTATTTTTGCTTTATGTTGTAATTTCTAGCTTATCTATGACATCTCTTGAATTCACATACTTCAGATCTGTTTCTCTCACACCATATTCCAGCAGCTCACATATAGCAAGGCTTTTATGAGAATATCTAGCAAAACTAACACTTATTTGCTTTTTACGTTCATTATGAGAAAGGAAAACCATCCAACGTTCTGAAAAACTACAGCTGCTTCTGCTCCTGTAAAGATGTTGGTGCTTTTATTATTTTCTTGCATCTCCGAAGAGGAGGTGAGAAATGGCACGTCTTTTCAAAGTTTTTCAACATCTCATTTTTCGTCCACTTTGTGCTGAGGGTATTTTGAATCTGGCCACACTGGCTGGGTTCAAGCAGAGTGCATGCACATCTCATAATCTGTGAGACTTTGTCTTTGGGTTTCTTACCTTTGTCCTGGATTCTGTGTTCTGGGTTTAATGCTTTGAGTCACGCCCAGTGATTTATGTTATAATAGTGAGTTGGCTGTCTGTGTTTCTTTAGTGCAGAGAGCTTGTTCTGTTTAGGTACTGTTCCCTGTATCTGTTTTCTGTCAGATCAAGTCGCCCTCCCTTGTCCCGGTTCATGTCCCCTCTGAGTGTAATCACTCACCTGTTTATGCTCTGCTAATAGCCCTGCTCGGTATGTATACTTCTCAGTTCAATCATTCATTGTCAGATGTGTCTGTCGGTCGTCCAGTGTTATGCTGGCTTTTGCTTGTTCTGCATTGCCTTTAGGGTGTTTTTATAAGCTTTACGTTGTAACATTAAATTCACACACGTTATATCGGTAATGCTTGTGTTTTGTCCCCCACCCTCCCCCGCCTTCCAAAAAAAATGATGAACAATTATGTGTGTGGGTAGTATGTGTACTATAGGTTTTCAGTTTTGAGATTTAGGGCATGAGCTTAAATTCTTCTTTTCAAAAAGCAGGCTGAAAAGGCTCATAGTCTGTTAAATCATTGGTAAGAGGACACAGTTTAACACACTGTCCATGTTTGTTAAAATTACCCAATTATCAACCTGTTTGGTGGCACCCATTCCAGACATGAGAATGACTTTTCTGAATGTCCAGAAAGAGGCAACAGTCCAGAAATTCCCTTTTGAAAAGGTCATGTTCTTCAGGTACAGTGATAGTTAGCGCCTAGCCCCCTCAGACTGCCTCCACAGGAATGGACATAACATATTATCGAGTGTAAACCAATCCATAAAACACTTACTTTATCCGTTGTGCTTGTCACTGATTGGTTCCTGATCATCCAATGAGAAACAAGATTTCTTACTTGATTTGAGAGAACATTAGACAAGACAAGCGTGGCTCAGAAACTAACAGGAGGGGAGCAGTAAATCACTGCCGTCCATCAACGATATGAATTTATGTTCATGTTGGCCTATATACATTTGTTCTCAATATAGTTTTAACCCTTTAAACTCTGTAAAAATAGTTCATATCAAAACCTGAATTGCATTTTCCAAAGTTGAACATCCACCCCAATGGAGAAGAGGAAGTGGAAAAGCATCACTGGGCATGTTTGGGTTTTTTATGCGAGTGTAACAAAATGACAGATGCCCGGGGCGTCTTTAAATTCAGGCTGTTTTCAACCCAAAACAGCAGAAAATGGTGTATTTTTCCAGCTATTGATTGACTGATACCAAAAAGCAGGCCTATAAAGTGTATGTACAAAATTAGCAGAATAGCTGTCTTTCATTTTAAAGGAGCATAGCATAAGTTTCAGGATTTTTGCAGACGTCTGCCCCCCTCTGGGGACAAGTTGAAATAACACCAGGGTTGTGCATGAGCATGGGAGAAGAGGAACAACTTCTGCCGCTGTAACTGAACTTTTGTTTAGAGGTATAATGTCTTCTGAGGTAAGAAAGCTTTAGAAATTGAAGTTAGACCGTGTTCTCTCACTAATGCATTGATTACGGCGGAGACTCAGCAAAGCACCCAGGTGAATGAGAGTGTGCAGAACGTCATACCAACGTGCACGCCCAGAGGATTTGGCCCAAATCACTCTCTCATAAACTGACTAATCCAAGCAACTGCAGTAAATGGACTATAACTCATTTTACACCTCGGGCAAATGTAAGGGCATGTATGGAAAAGAAAATCAATAATATTTAACTCCAAAACCTGCACTTTGCACCTTTAATTAAGGGAGAAATTTCACAATGAGTTACTTGACGTTATTTCTTCAGATGCATAAAAAAAGTCATCTACTTCTTGCAACGACTTCAAATGTAGTAATAACTCAGAGTTCCCAGCTTATATCTGAGATTTTAGAGTGCAACTCTTAAAAAAAGAAGTATTTCTATTGTTTGCAGCCTGACCTGAATTCTCAAAACGCGGCTACTTTTTATGTGCATTTTCATGCAGTTAACATTCCTTATATATTTGGTGTTGGGATTTGCCAAAATAGTCCCTTTTAAAACTCTTCTGCTAAAAAAAACTTAAGCATTGTAAATCAGCTGAATGTGTTGAGCTTCTTTTTTCAACAATTTGTTCAGATGTGACTGAGAAGCCATTGAAAGCTCATTCGGGCAGATGTTAAAGTAATTTGTCTGCTGATCAAGGAGGTGATGTATGATTTATTTGTTCTTTGTACTGAATACTGTATGTCTGCAGTGTTATGCCTTCATCTTACCTGTTTTGCATGACAGCCTTCATTTCATTCTGTCTTTTAGCTCAAGTATCTGTCACACACAACATTCATCTTCCTCAGGAGGACTGAAAGGCCTTTTAGTTTGAGGTCCATGTATTTGATAAAGTGTTCACGGAACATTTACTGCCTTCTAAGCTCGTTTCATCTCTCCATCTATAATGCCAGGAAAAGTCGTTTTTTTTTTCTTTTGTTTTTAGACTTGCAATTCAGCTCTTATATTTACTAGAGGGTGTTTTTTGCCATCTCATTAATAAGAAAGCTCCCAAAATCCAATGCAAGTCCACTCTGTTCAGAGGTGACACTTATTCTATCTGAATAGCAAGTCATAGAATAAACAGATTCATATGGATGATAAGGAAGTTATTGTAGCGTTCTGTTACAAAGTATAAGGGTTTCCCAGCATGCATTTTAACTGTGAACTCCTTTTAAGTGTTTTTTTTTTTTAAATGCTATTTTAAATATGATCTAAATAAACCTGAAGATTGTTTGAAATGTTTTACATCTATTCCAGCATGACACCCACCAACTCCCATTTGAACGTACTGACTGGTGGCAGATGCGCCCAGTTTCAAACACCAGAAAGGGACTCTGTAAATTACTTTTGTCAGATCCCTATTTACCCAAAGAGTCAGTCAGCAAGTATCCTTCACAACAGAGACAGAGACAGACCCCTGGATGCTGGAGCAGTTAAAGAGGTGAGAAAGATAAATGTAAACCTTTATACAAACTCCCTCTGAGTGAGGCAGCATGAAGAAATGATGACTCAGTGTTGGCCACAGATGTTTACGAGATGTTCGGTGAGTTACTCAGAATGCAGCTGCTGAGACTCACCTTCACAGTGAAAGAATAGTGGGACAAAAGCAATATAAGCCTGACCAAAGATAGAATTCAACTCATGTATATAATGCCTCGCAAAAACTATTCATAACCCTAGAACCTTTTCAAGGGTTTTAACATTAATGCAAGCAGTTTCTAATTGTGAAGCCGAAAACAAAGTTATTACATCTTTTCAAAACATGTTCAAGATAATAATCTGAAAATGATGGCATGTGATTATATTCATCCCCCTTTACTTTGATTATCCACAATAAAATCCAAGGCAATTCCCCTCATAAGCCGCCCACTCAAAAAAGTGCATCCATGTGTTTGATTTAATCTCAGAATAAATCCAGCTGTTCTGTACTGGTTTGTTAGAACAATAGTGAACAAACATCACCACGAAGACCAAGAAACAAAGCAGACATGGCAGAGAGAAGCTTGTGGAGAGGTTTAAAACAGTGGTAGGCTAAAAAACAATACAGCTAGTTTCAAGCATCTCAGGCTTAAAACTCAGCCCGTTTTCTAATAAATGGAACATGTTTGCACAAGTATCAAGCTGCTAAGACATGGCCTTCTACTGAAAGTGACAGGCCTCGCAAGAAGAGTGTTAATTAGGGCCGCCAGGAGGCCCTCTGGAGGAGCTGCAGAGATCCAGAGCTCAGGTGAGGGAACTGTTGACAGCCGATTACATGTACATGGTGCTGGCAGCATCAAGTCAGTTCTTTTTTTTTAAGTGTAAACTTCTTGTCCATGTAGCTAAAATTGCTTGATTCGATGATTTTCTTGGAATTTCAATTTGTGTTTTCTTTATTCTTTGTTATTTATTTGCACCATTGTTCAAAATAAATAAATAAATACAATTGTTGATGTAACAGAGTCGATGGGAGAGAGGATGGAGCCCATTACAAGACATGGATGGAAATCTGCTGGAGCAGTACTGTCAAGTTCAATGTCACAGAATATGAACAAATTCAAGTTTGATCATTAATGAAAAACTGTCTATAATCAAAGACATTTTTTTCTACCAAACCCTTTCACTAATTCTCAAAGTCTAAAGATCAAAAACCTCCAGCGGACACACACTACAAACACCCATTAAGGATAAAGCTGTTTGTGTTGCTGAGGTGTACAATTGTAACAGTCCTGAACAGATGCTGCGGTGCCAGCTGGGAAACCTGAGCGCCTCCAAGGAGGAAAATAAATCCTAATAAATCCTTCAGTCTGTGGAAAGGGTGCTCTTTAAAAGCTGCCCACAATTAAAAACACTGAGCTGCCACAGCTTGTCTCTGTACCTGGCAGCATGAGGGATATCAGTCATCCCTTTTTTTTTTTTTTTTTTTTTTTTACTACCGGTGCCTTTCTGGTAGCAAAATACATTAAGGAAGTCAGTTTCTTGCTTGTTTGGGCACCGCTAACACACACTTTTGGCCAGAGGCGTAATTATATAATTCCATCTGATATACTTATAGGAAATAAGGTCTGTATTCCTGTCATATACAGTATAGGTCACAATAAAAGGATATTTAAACAACCTCTAGACAAGATTCAGTTACATCACACCAACACAATATTTTTCCTCAGGAACATAGTTGGTGCTATAAACATATGAAAGTAAAATTTAGCTTCACTGCTGTGTGATGGAGAGGGCAATTCTGACCAAAAAGCTACAATCATACTTCCCAGAGTTGCTTTACAATTAGGGTTTATTTTTGCTTAATGTCAAAGAATGTGCTTGCAAAACCTACACTACACACAGCCCTTGAACAAATATGCCAAATATATACACACGTTGTTTTTTTTTGTTTGTTTGTTGTTTTTTTACAAATGAGCTAAAGTGTGCGGAGAGTAGCTAAGTTATGCAATCTAATATCCTAGACCAAAGCTCAACAAGCCACGGAAATGTGTCCAGAGCAGTAAAAGTGACAAGACCCTTTAAAAAACGATACCTCGTAACTTTTTGTGAATTCCAACTCCAGATTGTTTGTCTTATGATTAAAAAAACAATTAGGGGAAAAAATTGTTAGGGAAAAAAAAACATTAATGCATTTTCTTAAAGTCCATATTTGTTGACAATTAAGGAAATAAAGTTAATCTTATAAGGACAAAAAGAGAGTGAACAGGAAAAAAAAAAAATACTCAGATCAGTGTTTGCTCCATTTTGGATGATTTTTGGCCAGAGTTTTTAGGAGCTACTCTGGAGGGCCTGGGGGGGAACCACATGTGACCCTGCAGCTGCATGTTGCGGAGCACAGACTTTGCATAATAAGCATTGTTATGTCACCACATAATACATATCAGCCTGCATCTTTATGCTTATCTGACACATGCGGTTATTTTATTAGTGGCGGCTTTTTGCACATACATTTATGCTTTTTTGAGTAATCGTTTGGAAAAACTTGCTAGGGTTTGAAGCACTTGTCATCGGCATGAGTGTCACATAAATTTTGGGTTTTTGGTGACCTAAAATCATTACATTTTCAGTGTTGAAAGGCTAAATATCTGTTAGCAAAGTTCAAAGAAACAACACAATTTTATTGGCAATCAAAAAGGTCCCAGGAGTATTCTTGTTGGATATTTCACCATTCTTCTCATTTAAATGGTCGGTTTCCTGGACCATGTTTATGAGCAGAGATTAGGCCAATCTTAGAAGCTTATTATAGTCTGCTTCATCCATTTTAAAACCAACTTTTATGTGTGTTTAGAGGCCTTTTCTGTATGGAACAGCCAACTGTGTAAAACCTTCAAAGGACCTAGATCTGATTAAGGAACATTGGTTAGATGTTTAAAAATAACCTAGAAATCACCATGGCTCAAGCTTCTCATAAGAGCTGGATGATGCAGGAACACCATTGCCACTGTCCCATGAGTACGGACTGAGGGGACGCCAACCAAGAAGCAAGTGCCTGTTGCCAAGCTGAAATAGGCAGCTGCATGGTTCAACAGGCCAAATATTCTTCTGGAGAGAAGTTTGATGGTCAGACGAGAGATTGAAGTGTTTGGCCACGATGACAAGATTAATGTCACGGTTAGGCTCAGACAACCGTGGCGACGCTGAAGCAGAGTTACAGTCTGGTGATGCTGAGGGTCTTTTTTTGCTGTAATTAGTTGTTGTGCATTGCATAAAGTGGATAGAATGATTAACAAGGATAACCTACAAATTATTTAACTTTGCCACAAGTCAACAACTTCATGGTTGTAACATGGACCCAGTGGGACCTTCCAACTGGTTGATGAGGCAAAAACACATCAAAGATGGTTTTGGAACAGATAATGTAGGCTAACATTGCACCTCTGGACTAAGTAACCCTAATATTCGAGCCTGTCAGTATAATGTTGACCCTGTTTTAGAGAAAATCCAAAATGATCTAAAATCTGGTTACATTTAAAATTCACTAAAGTTGTTCATTGTATCATTGTATCTTCTCTAACCCCCAGTCGGTCGAGGCAGATGACCGTTCATACTGAGCCCGGTTCTGCTGGAGGTTTTGCCTTCCCGTTAATGGGGAGTTTTTCTTTCCACTGTCGCTTCATGCTTGCTCAGTATGAGGGATTGCTGCAAAGACATGGACAATGCAGACGACTCCCCCTTTGATGCAATCAACTGGGTTCCCTTAGATAGGATATTTTTTGACCAATCTGTATAATCTGATTAAATTTGCCTTTGTAAAGTGCCTTGGGATGACATGTTTCATGAATTGGCGCTATATAAATAAAACTGAATTGAATTGAATCATCATTCCACCCTCAAAAAGCCTCAGGAGCAAGAAGATGCAAGATTAACACTTTAATAGAAAATCCCCCCACCCCCCTCCCCAGCAAAAAACAAAAATAAGACTCAGCTTTAATCAAGTTTGTGACACTAATAAGGAATTTGACTTCAGTTCCACTTTTAAGTATATAAAGCTGAAAAAAGAAATGTCTGCCGAACAGCTAACTGCCATTTCTTTAAGTGGTCTGAAGTAGGTTATTTTTCATGAGATGAACCCTGGAGGGACTTGCTCATGCAGTTCAATATTAGCACAGCGTGTCCTGGAAGTCGCTAAATTTAATACTGCACGTCGCTAAATAAAGGATCATATTTTCAACAGTCAAATGCAAAAACAGTCATTAAAGCAAAATCAAATAAAACAGCAACTTTCCTTGCAGACAGACCTTTCAGTGCCCTATTAAAAAAAACTTTTAGCAGAATAGTTTTAGTGAAATGTCAGACATCCTGAAGCTGATGAAGATGGATGTACTGTTAGAAACAGAATCAAATTGACTCTGGTTAATGTCTTCTAGATGAGTGGCTGAAAATGTCCTTCAGCTGGATTTTAACCACATGGTTCTGAACGCAGACTGGGCTTACTTTTCTTTGATGGACATTTCCTGCTCAAAGCAAATGTGTTGACGGTTGAGCTGGAGTAGGCCGTTATGTAGTTTCCATAATGGTTTTTAGTGGTCACTTTTAATTACCGCTTCTCCACAATACATAAGCAAAGACAGCACAGTGTGCTGAATTGTAATAGCTGTAATGAGATTACAGTGATTTATGTACACTAATTGGATTCTGTTGTCATTAGCGGGGCTGCTCCGGTAATGAGCTGATTCGTTACGGTACGTTCGTATTCTGCATGACTTGATTGAACCAAGAGGCAAGATTTTACATTTTTGGTTTTCTGAGAGTAACATTATATCATTGTATTCCACTCTCCTGCATGGGTTCAATTAATTTCCAGGGAGAATTATGACCGAGAACTGTGCCAGTTGTGTACGGTGTATTGAATTCACTCTCAAATCGGCACTGTTGCCACATACAATAGCTTTTGTATTTAGCAGTTTTTGTTGTTATTTGTTCTTTATTTGTTTTTTGTTGTTTATTTGTTTGTTTTGTTTTTGTTTGTTGTTGTTTTTATTGGGGGGGGGGGGGTGTTAGCCACTCCAGAAGCATTACTTTTTGCGTGTGTCCAACTCCTGATGAAGTCTGGAAAACATATATCATTACAAGATGTTCCACTATATGCTGCTGCTTATTGCTCCGGCCCAGCAGGCAGCGCGCCCCTGTATGATGCCTTCCAAAGGGAGCACCGGAAAGTGTCAGTCACAAGACTCTGGCATCTGCAATCTTCTGGAAGCAAAACACTTTGCTTCTGTTTCTCTACTTTTCCTGACACGGCCCATTGCCAAGGGCAGTTACACAGCTGCGCGGGGACCTCCAGCGGTGTTTCTAACAATATGAGGAGAGCGGGGGGGGGGGGGGGGGGAGGTAGAGTGTGAACAAAGATGGATGTGAGCAATTTTGTATGGTTGAAGGTAACTCTTCATGATAAACTGGGAAATGTATTCAATTCAGTTCACTTTACTCCAGTTTATTTATATAGCAGCAGTTCAAATCACGTGTCATCTCAAGGTACTTTACAAAGTCGATTCAACTGAATCATGCAGAGAGATTGGTTAAAAAGTTTTCAATCTAAAAAAGAAAAACGCCTAGATTGCATCAAGTCATTAAAATGCAGCATTCACTCCTGCTGGATGAGCAAGTAGCGACAATGGACAGTCGAACTTGTTACTTTCATGAACTCGTATGATGATGTGTCTTAACTTGATGCTTCCAAGGTACTTTTATGGTACTTTTCTTTAACCTAACTGGTTACTTTGTGGGACAGGGCTGTAATATAAGATAACTTAACTATGTTTCTTCCTAAAACTTTGGAAGACTAGACAGTATTATGAGGTCATTGGTAAGAGGGCTCCTTTCTAGATCTTACTGAGTATTTTCTGGAACTTATGGCCAACTTTCTGGTAACCTGATGCTTTCAGAATACTTTTGGGTGCTTCTGGGTACTTTCTTGAACAAACTGCATTGTATCAGGGCTTGTGGTATATCGATTTGGCCAAGATTATCCTTCAATAGTGACTGTTAGATCAGCAAGGAAGATGTATTCCCTTTAGTTGCCATTTCTTTTTTCCTACTTTATTTTATGCAGCCACAAGTACCTCAGAGGCAAGATGATACCCTGTCCCTTTTCCATCAGCTGATGCATGACATAATACATGCTATTCTTTTAAATATATGTATGAAACGTATTCAAACATTGTTTGGTTCTACTTATGTTGCATTCATGCTAAGGCAAATATTAACTTTGTAATGGCTGTTGCAGCTGAATCTTTTGCTTGTCTTCTCCAACCATGAGCTCTAACTTGCTACTAAAGTAGTTAGTTCTAAAGTCCTTACACTAGCTCCCTGTATCTCAGAGAATAGACTTTAAAATACTTCTGTTAGTCTATAAATCCCTAAATGGCTTAGCACCTAAATACATCACAGACTTGTTATCAGCGTATAAACCCTCCAGACCACTAAGGTCTTCTGGCTCCAGCCTGCTCTGCATACCTAGAACACGAACCAAACATGGAGAAGCAGCATTTAGTTCCTATGCTCCGCTTATCTGGAACAAACTTCCAGAAAACTGTAAAAGTGCGGAAAGCCTGAGTTCCTTTAAATCGAGATTAAAAACACATTTGTTTAAAATTGCCTTTGACTGTTCTAGTTAAACAGTTTTACTGTTTTTAATGTTCTTTTTTGTTACTACATTCTATCCCTACTTGCTTTTATTCTATTTTCTATCTACATTTTATTATTTTGCTATATCTTAATCATGTAAAGCACTTTGTATTGTCTTGTACTGAATTGTGCTATATAAATAAATTTGCCTTGCCTTGCCTTGCCTTGCCTTGCCTTGCTACAGAGAGCCTCATGAAGAACAGGCTTTTGGATCCAACTGGGAAAAGAAAGAGAAGGATAGTCCGGGGTAAAACTTTTTAAAGGCCCCCTAAAACTAGCAGCTGATGGGACGACTTTGTTGGGCCTGGCATACCTACTACAGCATTTTCAGAAGTGCTGCCTCCACTTGTGTGGACTCACATCTTTTTTTTAAATCGTGTTCATCTTCATGTGGACTAGGCCTAAACGTAGGTATTTTTTATAGTGAATGTAGGACCCCAAAAAAAAAACCAGACTTTTCCATGCGTTCTCCTTAAATCTATTCCCTAAAACGTTGTTTGAGCACGCGTTGACCGGGATGTGATTGAACCTTGACAATGCTGCAAGCTCCTTTGAGAAAGCATGATCTGTAAAAGTCGTCAGCAGAAGCATGAGAGCAGCCAGTTATTTGATTGGAGCCAAGCTGTAGGAAAGTAACAAAAAAAAGGTCTTACTTGATCCACTGATTTCTTCTCCATTGGCCTTCAGAGCAGTCAGATGAAAGGAGCTTTGACCCGTCTGCTGATTTGAAACATTACACATCCTTTTTGCTATTTTTGAAACCTCCCGCTGGAGCTTCCTTCTTTCTCTTATGTCTACAATCATCTGTTTAATCTATCATCAGACTTTTGGAATTGGACTTAGTCCTGGAAGCATTAAAAAGGGGTATCAAAAATGCAACACTGAGAAGACAAAAAGTTGCTACATTCGGGAGGGGTTTCAAAAACTCCAATGTTATGCATCTCTCTGGAGAGGTAAGTAATGTGGCAAATACAGGCAAAAAAATGAAAGTCATAATCCCCTGATTGATTTACATGCAGCTCATTTTATCTCTATCATTGTATAGACCGTAGCTACTTTAGAATGCATTAAAATAAGTTAAAATGCAGCAAAGAATTTAGACTTAACACATCCACTAAATTGACATATTTGTGGTGTCTCTTAAATACGCAAGTTTAGCAACTACTGTAACATTTGTGTTTGGTACATCATCTATCATCTTGAGCACCGAGGATTTAAAGAATTATTGAAAACATGCAATTTTGTATTGTTAAGGAGCTTTGGTTTATGTTATTAATAATGTTCTTTTCTCACTCAGTTTCTAATTCATTTTCATCTGGGAAGTACGGTTTGTCCGTACTGAATATTTCAAGAGTGCTGGAAAAAATAGCAAATGAAAGCCATTTAGTCTCTACAGACATAGCTTCAGCTTTACCATAAATACTCAGACATGACATCAAGACTCATAACAGGAGCAGTCGAGGGGAACCTCCGATGTGCCAGGCCATGGAAAGAACAAGAGGTACAGGAAGAGAAATGGGGTTCCCGTCACCCTTAAAGACCAATGAGACAATGTTTCAGGCTCTTTTCGGGGAAATAGTTTTTTCTTTTTTTTTAGTCAGACAGAGGAGAAGCCGTGGAAATGTGTGGGAAATTCCTCAGATTCTTCATGTTTAGTAACTCATGGTGAGAGTTCAACATGTTCTTCCTTTTCCTTTCCTTTTATAGCTCACGTAGTGCCCGACCACCCTCTCATTTTACCACTTTGTCTTTCCACATACAAACTCACACATACATACAATTACGTGCTAAAATCAGCTTAAGATTTGTTTTGTAAAAGCTGAAACTATAAACCTGAGCTATGTACTGACTAGAAATTCGTTTGTTGTATAAGATTGTTAGTGGGCCAAAAAAAAAAAAACTGATGTCATTGAATGGTAACATTTTCATCCAAAAACATGTCTCTTAACTAATTTAAGCAGGAAGCAAAAAAAAAAAAAAGAAAAGGCCAGCAAGTTTTCAACTATTTTGATGTGATGTGTCTGATGTACATAAATTACAGCAGTGAAACGTTCAGTGAACATCTGTGCGCTCTGGTGTGTCCCTGATTACGAATGACTGGAAGTGATGCACATGCCCTCTGAGACCTGCAAAAACTCTGTTGGACTTCAGCTTAAATTGGATTTCACAATATGGATGTTGCCCAAATAACAGTCCATACACAAGTCACCCTTATGAAAATCTCTCAATACGCATCACAATGCCATGTAAAATTATACACACCGCTTTAAATATCTCACATTTTGTCACAGCAAAAAAAAAAAAAAAATAGAACAATATGAAGTGTGATAGATTAACACAAAGCGGTGCATTGTGTAAAAGAAAACTGACAGTTGTAGCTTGCATTTATGTTCAATCCCTTTTACTCAAAGCACTGCTCAGCCCATCATCTTAAAAGCAGAAACAGAATAGTTGTGTTTCCATCAAAAAAAAAGTTATGTGCATTTTGAAGAAAACCAACATTAAGAAACAAAATTTTGCTAAAGAGTTTTTATACTTGCTTGAGGTGTTTTTTTACTTTTTCTAAAAAGGGTAAATGTGTCAAATATGGAAATGCATTGGTCGAATAGGTTCTGACGATACAAACATTTACCTCACATGATTCAGCTGTTTTTTGCTGCCGGTGTCTTCCTGGGTATTCCCATAATGCATGAAAACATGTCTGGAAGCAAAAACAGGTACATGTGGACCGACGAAGAGACTCGAGCTGTTCTTAGTCTCATCTGTAAAAAAATTAATAATAAAAACAAATAAAAAAAATTGAGTGCTTAAACTGAAAAAAACATGCAGGAAGAGCACTGATGACCAAAGCAACTAAGAGGCCTATTGTAGCTTTGGAAGATATCTAGCGCTCCAGAGCTCAAGTGGAAGAATTTGTTGGCCAGGTGATTTTTAGTTATGTAATCCACACATCCAAATCCAACCGTTAGATTCTGCAAAATCCTTGAGGTTTGGGCAGAGCGTCGCCTTTCAGCTTCACAACGACCCTTAACATCTAAACCAGGGCTGTGGTGAAAAGCACATTCATGTGTTAGAATGGTCCATAATTATTCATGCTGAGCTGGAGCTATATTGCAAAATAGCATTTTCAGAAAAATACCCCCAAAAGACTTGCAGCTGTGATTACAGCAAAGGTGGTTCTACTGAAGGCAGGGGGCTCCATGCAAAATCATGGCACACTATGCACTAATTTATGTTGATCTATCGCACAAATTCGTAGTTGATGACTATAACATGACAAAATACTAAGCAGTTTATCATGCATGAATACTTTTGTACGGTAACCAAAAATGCTGGCCCTTTTATTTGATCCGGTCAGAAGTTAACAAAGACCAAATGGTAAAACGTTTGGACAGGTATGAACACTTTTGCAAGTCATGTTGCTCTGCATTTATTGCACCCATGTCTTCTGGACACCGTTCCACGGTTCACTGATATTGAGCCATAAAAAAAAGAAAATAATGCGATGTGGTCCTCTTTAGTGCCCTCCTGAGCAACCAGCAAAACATGAAGCTGAGACCAGGCTACTGCGGACTAAAGTCCCATGTTTAAATGATATGTGAGGTATTTAACACTCAACTGAACCAATCCAATAAATCACCCCACACTGCAGCAAGAAAGATGCATCATAATGTTATTTGTGGTAATTCGCAGTCCTTTAGCTGTGCTGTTTTTCCTTTCATTCAGTACTGCACAATCAAACACCCATTTACACCCTCAGTGTTGCATTAAAAAGACTAAAATAGCATTGCAGCTGCAAAAATAACTTATATTTCTGTAAACCTAATGCTCGATGAGTACCTGGAGATCTCAACGACCCCCTGCAGCCAAAGCTGAAAAAAGAGCACTTAAGGGGAACACGGTGATCTGTTCTCAAGATGTCAGGCTGCAAACAGTAGTCAGCACTTCCTTTAAGTAGTCTCCAAGCTGTTGGAGCCCCATGCAGGCACAGCGGCAACATATTCCATTTGAACTTAAAATGGATTGTTTTGTTTTAGGTTTTTTTTTTTTTTATGCACTGTATGTGATTGGGTACATTATTTGGCGGCATTCCCAGACACAAAAACCAGCTTCAGTTAGCAATGATGGTGAAAAGTCGGGTTTCTCCAAAATATGGAAACCACTGGCAGACAGTCCAAGTAGGCGAGTGATGGAAAGACTGGGAGAGAAAAAATAGATCAGAGATGGAGAGAATAGAAGCAGGATGAAAAACGTCACAGTCCCTTGCAAAAGTGTTCATTCCCATTTTTTTTTTTTTTTTTTTTTGCATACTTTTGCTGAAACTACACTTTATAATCAGAGCTCTAGAAACTAATATATTTACTCAATCTTCTTTGAAATTTTAGTTGAAGCTTTGTCAGATTGGATTAAAAGGTCTACGAATGTCGGCTTTCAGGTGTCACAATACATTTTCGATGCCACTTCCGTCTGTACTTTGACTGGGCCACGTCAATGTATGAATATACTTTTACCTAAGCCGTTTCGACTCTGGCTGTATGTTTAATGTTGTTTTGGTGGTGTATGGTTCGCGTCTCCCCCAGCCTGAAGTGTTTTGTCATGTATTTAGCCGCCACCTATCATCCCATTAACTCTGAACAACTTTCCTGCACCTGCTGAATGGCATCCCTCAGCATTATGCTGCTTTTATTGAGAAAATTGTGTTTTTTAGTTTGGTGTAATGCTAGCATTATGTTATACTGTTTTGATTTTAATCTAATCTAACCAGAGGACTGCCTTCTACATGATTGCTGTGTTCCCTGCAGGGCAAACTTCAAACTTGACATTTTAAGGACCTCTTTCAACAGTGGATTTATTCTCCAGTGTATGGTTACATATAGTGGACAATGACGTGCTCACCTAACACCAGTGTGCTTGCACGTTCCTTGCTGTGCATGCACACTTCTAGTGTTTATGTATCCAGTGAGCTTATTCAAAAACGTGGGCGTTTCTTACCTACATTTCCAGAAAAAAAATGTCCACTATACCTTTAATACGATAATTGTCCAGTCGATAGATTCTACCCTACAGCATCTCCAGAGTGAATATGGACCTCTTGACTGCTTCTCAGATTAATGCTCCCCTTCAGTGGACCCACTGTCAGGTTTGCAGATCTGTGCCCAGTTCTGTGTGGTGGTTTTGTGGCGTACTCTCATCTTTCTCTAGCAGGGTGTGACAGGGGCACGCCCACCACAGGTGTTTCCCATCAGCACAAACCTAACGGAGCATTTAAGGAGGCAGGAATCAGAACGACGGTGTCAGAGCACTCATCAAGCCATCCTCTGCCACAATTATTCAACTTTCCTATGTGATGTTGGTGCTTGGTCCTGTCTGTTTTCTTCCCCACAGTCAGCGATCAGCGCCTTCCCAGCTTCTCTTGCCCTCATTCCTGACTCCTTTCGATAAACTCTCTAAACTGCACACCTCTCTATGTGTTTGTGTCCACATTCAGAGTGTTTGTGGAAAAAAAAAAAACATGACCCCCAACCAGGTTTACAGTTGTGGCATACTCTTTCCTTTCTTGGATGATTGATTAAATGGTGCTGTCGGAGTTTTTAAAGCTCAAGCTATTGTTTTATAATATTAACCGTTTATATTTCTCCACAACTTTCTCCCCTCGACCTCTCTGCTGTGTTCCTTGGTCTTCATGATGCAGTTTATTCACTAATGTTTTCTAACAAACCTCTGCGACCTTAACAGAACCATTGGATTCATAATGAAATTACATTCAGAAGTCTCTATCTTAAAGCTACATTAGACAACCAAGAATGGTTGTCTAATGTAGGAACTAATCTAGAGGGTTGAACGTGGCATTGTCTTTACAAGTAACTCAATAACTTCTCAATCTGCTGGTCCAAAGTGGTCTGCCATCAGATTCCAAAACAAAGAGGGACAGTGGTTAATCCTGCAGTGTGGCCTTCAGTGGATCAGACAGCTGCAGCTGATCCAGAACGCTGCTGCCTGCGTCCTCCCTATGACTAAGAAAGTAGAGCACATCACCCCAGTTCTAAAGTCCTTACACTGGCTCCCTGTATCTCAGAGAATAGACTTTAAAATCCTTCTGTTAGTCTATAAATCCCTGAATGGCTCAGCACCTAAATACATCACAGACTTGTTATCAGTGTATCAACCCTCCAGACCACTAAGGTCTTCTGGCTCCAGCCTGCTCTGCAGAACCAGAACCAAACACGGAGAAGCAGCATTTAGTTCCTATGCTCTACTTATCTGGAACAAACTTCCAGAAAACTGTAAAAGTGCTGAAAGCCTGAGTTCCTTTAAATGAAGATTAAAAACAATTTTTTTTAGGATTGCCTTCGACTGTTCTAGTTAAACTGTTTTACTGAAACATCATTAGTTCAACTTTGTAGTCCAACTGTTTTTAATGTTTGCTTTTATTTTCTATTCTCCCATGTTCAATTTTGTTTCTACATTTTATTCCTACTTGCTTTTCTTCTGTTTTATATTCTTATATTTTAATCATGTAAAGCACTTTGCATTGTCTCTGTACTGAAATGTGCCATACAAATAAATTTGCCTTGCCTTGCCTTCAGGTTTTTAAGTCTGATAGTTAAAGGTATAGCGCCACTAGTGGCTAAACTTACATATTGCTGCTTTAATTAGGTGAATTGAGGGAATTGGTTATGGATAAATGCATTTAGGGGTATGAAATTAAGGGTTGCTAAATACGAATGTTACACCGTTCAGATTTTTATTTTATTAAAAAAATATTTTGAACACAGTGTTTTAAAAATGTATTTTTCTCTCCCCACGAGTGACGGTCTACCACAGATACAGGTCATACTGACCTATGAATCATTTAGGAAGTCACAAAGGAACCGAGTACTGGATGTATCACCCTATAGACCCCACTTGTCTCATAACCATCAGAGTCCATTGTTTAACAAAAAGAAAGAAACTGGGCAATAATGGCATCCAGGCCAGACTTCAAAACAAAAATCACAGCTGACCAAAAAACACTATCTCACATTTACCAAACTTTTTCAGTTAAAATCTCTGATATCCTGCCCGTTCAACTTTGAAAATACTGCTGCTACTGACTGGAAGTAGCCATATAAGCAGCTGTAAATCTTAAAAAGGGCTCTCATTGTTATCAATCACAAGATGACGAACAACAATCCACATCTCCAGCCTCTTTACCGTCACTCCACCGGGCTCTGTCCCAGTATTTCCTGGTCTGGTCTCCAGACCCTGAAAATGATTACTAAAAAATGTTTCATGCAAGCTCATAAACATCTACATGTCCATAAAACCTAATTATGTTGTATTTATGTCCCTTAAGATGACATGTGTTGTGAATTTGCACTGTATAAATAATGTGAATTGAATCAAGACTCCAAGGTCCGACATCTAAATTTTAATAACAGAATTGTTGTTTGTAATACTCTTACGAAGTTGGGTTATATTAAGCCAGGAATTATAGAACAAATAATGAAAGACAGTATATCATGCGCCTTCAGGCAAATTCGGTGCAATATAGCTACTGGAAAGTTTTGAAGCCTCATCTGGCTTTGCTCAGCAAAAACATCTGTAACAATGCAAGGAATCCCAGAGATAGGGCTGCCTTTGCATGGAAACCCTGGCCTTTCACATAACCAGAAGAATTTGAATCATGATCAAGCAAATAATGTTGATCTTAAAGGGTGACTTATGGGGAGGCCTCAAGAAACTAAACAGAACAACAGCACTAATACTGCATGAAATATCAACAGTAGGTTACCTGTGTACCAATGTTCATAAAGATGCTTATATGAAACATCTTCAGTCTGTGAAATCCCAACTTCACTCGAAAGACGTGATAGGGACCCAAGCTACACAACGTACCTCTGTGGGATATCATTCCAGGAGCCTTAAATCTTTCCAATATAGATTTAATTTCTGAAAGAGTCTGGAATTGATAGAGAACGTGTAATCTGTGTCTCAAAGACTTTCAGAAACTTTCTATATATGTGTGTGTCCAACACAAAGTTTTTATTTCCACAGACAGAATGACAGCTGTCTCAAATCGCACACAAGAAATAAGAAATGTAATTCTAACTCTCTGAGCACAGTAATGCCAAGGTGTACTAAAATCAATCCAAAATAGATTATTTGTAAATGTGCCCAATTTATGAAATGCAAAGCTTCAAAATTCTTGTTTGACATAAAAATAAATCACACCGAACAGAAATAAAGAGCTCACAAAAGTATGCAAACCCCTCTAATTGTTTCCACATTTTACAACAGTTTATGTACTGTATGTATGGTATTTACAGGATGTATGTGTTAGACCAAGACGAAGTATCACATAATTGTCAAGTTGATAGGAAATCGTGTTTATTTTTTTTCAAAAATCTTACTCTAATAAATTTTGAAATTGCAAACGGTGCATAAAAACTATAAAGTTATCCCACCTTTGTGTTGTATATTAAGTCAATCAGTGCATTTTTTACAGCAGTAATCATCCTGCAGGCTGACAAAAACAAACAAATCTACTACATGGAGCCGCCAGCATGTCGTTTACAAGCAGGTCTAAAATCCTTCAGTCCACCATCGGATTCCGGGCTCTATTATCTTCACACTGACTGGTTCCGTGTCCGTTCCATCATCCATCGCAAAATGTGCCGTGTGGTAATCCATGCTGAATGCGTGTAGGATCCTCTGCATCCAGAGGGCTCCCCCGCTTATTTTGAAATCTTCCAGATCCGCTTTACTTGTCACGTGTCTGACTTCTTGTCTGGCTCATCTGGTTTTTAGAAATGTACGCCTTTTGCTCCATCATCTGTCAAAAATAAACTTGATCCTTATTCCTGACATCAATTCTTATTGCCACATTGCTAGACAGGACACTGGGGAGAAAAAATAAATAAAATAAAAAATAAATAAAATTACTAATCAATACTTGCCGTCAAGAATCGATGCAGTAGATCGCGAAAATTAGAAACGCGATGCATCAGCATGCTGATTATTTTGCACACCCCTACAGATAACGGGGTCTGTCTCAATGAGGGGTAAGTGAACTCTCCCTCCCCAACTACAGCTGTTAATCCCACTGATGAATGCTGAAGGGTGTTGGAGGGAACAAATACTTTTGCACGATGGCAGCTTTTTCTTCTTCTGTTTTTATCATGATAATGACATTGACAATGAAGTTGTGGCATTTGATACGCATGCTAAGTCAATAACGCGCCTTGAGCTGGCTGTTGCTACATGTTGTGAAAGTTTTCAGCGTACTTAGAGGTATCAAAACCCAATATAGTGGAAGCAACCCGGTCCACAAACAGCTTCCAAACTTAACGAGAATGCAAATGTGCTGAAAAAAAAAAGCTAGTTTTGCAATTAGCTGTTTGCAGATTGGCGCAACTGTGCCCACCACTGGAGATTAAATTACACATTGGTGAACTCCATGTGCTAATTTGGTGACTTCGGTTTTACTTTTCTTTTTTTTTCTTTTTTTTTAGAAGTGTCAGAGAACTGGGGTTTTAAATACAAATACATGCCACACTTTTGAGATTTTGCATTCGTAAAAATACAAATCCTGAAAAGATCCACTTCAAAACTGTGTGCTACTTTGTGTTCCTCTGTCAAGGCCATTTGCAAGAAACAGCAGAATAGCCATCCATATAGAGAAGAATTCAGAAGACAAAAGCTTTACACACAAAATTTTTAGCAACGTATACCTTTCCCACTCACAGCATATTACTCTCCAGTGGGGACAATAAACAGATAAAAAAAGCATCATATACCCAGCTTTTGGTTTAAATTGCACCAAAAATGCATGCATTTAGCCAATAGCTGTGTCCTCAACAGTAAAAGGGGTTCTACAGCTCAGCAATTATAAACTTAGTTGTCTTGTAAAGAGCCCAATGAAGACCCCTGGAAGTGTTTAAACAGGCAGCTTACAACACTGAGTAGCACATCTCCCTAAGGACTCATATGTTACTCAACTGGGCTATTTGGAAAGAATTAAAGTCAACATTTTGGACTCATGATATCATGGGAAACATGCAAAGTGGCATACTGCTGTGGCCGTGGACACATTTTTTTAAATGACTTAAAATTCTATGAGGTTCAATAGAGCTTACATTTTGGCCTGACCTTACTGCCATTATGAAGACTGTCAGCCTCACTAGAAGTTTAATATCCTTGAGGGCTTTCATGCCAAGAAAAGACTTCCTAAAATCGATATGAACCGAGCCAAGAAAAGCATAGCTAACTGTACTGGAAGTGTGTATATGTATGGGGGAGGATGAAATGGTGCTGTTAGCTTTCAGTTTTGGCCTTTAAAGTCCAATGCAACAACCCTATGAACAAAATAAAAAAAACACACACACATATTTCAACCAATTCTGCTGAACTGTGGGAGCCCTGGGCTCCCATGGATGTCAGTTTGAAGGGTTAGCCTGGAACCTCCTCTATCCTGAGTGGAAGTGCTAGAAACATAAAAAAAGACTTTGCATGTAGTACAGTGAAAAATACCATGCTGATGTTAAGTAACTCAAAAAGGTTGACATTCATGATAGAAAAACAAACAGAAAATCAACTTATTGCGATAAAAAAAACTCTTCTAAATTAAAATGATCCTAGGCTCACAATGAGTTCTTACTTTAATCAGCTTACCAGTGAATAACAAGGAAGTGGTAGTAAAGGCCCATATTGCCCTGTGTTTAGATCCGTCTCTCTTCTCATCAACTCTGACCAGATTCCCCGTCTCTGCTGAAGAAAGGCGTCCCCACAGCATGACGCTGCCACCAAAGTGTTTCCCTCCGGCGAGCGCTTTGAAAACAGCAATAAGACTCAAGCAGCTGGAAAGATCTGCTTGCACATGTGCAGTTTTTGTCAGTGTGGAGCGTTTAGAGGTTGTGCACAAAGTGAGAAGCCATAAACAAGATACTGCTCCTGTTTGTCTAAGACTGAAAATACAAGTCGCAAAAATCCATATACTTCACTATTAAATATAGCCGCATTCAACGAATTAGTAAGTGATGCACATTATATAGCTTAACTACACACAGACTGCTGTTTTCACACCTTTATTTCTGTTAATTATGATGATATTCCGCTTACAGATAATGAAATTGAGCCATTTACGATTAGAGTGTTGCATCAGACCAATGACAGAAACATATTTAAACAGAAATGTGGGCTTAATAAAAAGTACGTTTAACACCTGCTTAAAGGTTGTTACTTTTAATCATTCGAATGGCGATTCCAGTGAATTGAATTTGACTGTGTTCATTTTGCATATGTATTTGTACATAACAACAGAAGCGGCCCACGGATTCAGATTTCCACCGAAAACCGAGTACCACACATGTTTACACAGTCTTGATAGAAGAGAGAAGGCTAATACTAACATTTAGTGCTCAAATACCCAAAACAAACCAATTAACTCAGCCAAGAAGTCCAAACATTGCGAAGTGATCCAGCCACAGACATACTTACTGGATGCTGAGCAGACACAATGTCAACAGGAGGAAAACCCCTACTAAATATACTGTAAGTAAATATTACAATACAAAGTTACCCTCCTTTACAGTGTGTCTGCTCATTGTGTCTGCTAAGCTAGAATAATAATTTTAAACAAACGTTAATTTATGTCTCTGGCATACGGTTTACACACAGCATAGAGGAAATTAAGTAAATCGGCAATATGACCAGAGGCAGACTGGAGCAAGAAAAATAAAAAAAAAAGGACCCAGGATTTTGCTCCAGGATGACAAAATCCTTAGTGTTTGTTGGTGGGCCTGAGCCATGGCCTTTTGACCTCATTGTTGTTAGAGTAAACAGATTTCAGAGCAATTATATGTATCATATATAAAATATATTCACACAGTGTAAAGCTGGTAGAGTTGTGTCTGTGGGTGTGGGTGTGTTTGAGCACGGTCCCTCAAATAAGGGATGTCTACATGTCTAATTGTATGTTTTCAATAGTAAAGGCTATATACTTAGAGTTTTATGAGTCTTAAAATGAAAATTTTCTAGTCTGCAACATTCAGTTACTTGTAAAAATATTTATGACACACTTTCCTAAACGCAAAAATCTCCTTGTGTGGCCAGAAAGAAAAAAAAAGAAAAAAACCTCAAACACATGATGAGCCTCGGTTCTCTCACAAAGCAAACACTCTCTTGTTCTTCTGTCAAAAGGATCTCCAGCATTACCAAGTAAAGTTCTTACTGCAGCGCGGCATGTGGTCTGTTTTGTCAGCTCACTAGTCAAACCGTGGGTTCAGCAGCAAGACGGTTACGCACAGCAGAGAGCATTTCGTGTCTGAACAGCAGGCATGCAAACAGCACCACGTCTGACTTGGTGTCGTTCTGCAAACAGCAACATGATCAGACTATGACATCACTTACCGGAGCTCGGGCTCTTCAGACTGATTTAGTCGTCTTTTTCATACATCCAGTCACTCTTTGGTGCTTTAAAGAGCTGAAGTTCAGAAGATTATGAGGTCTTAGGTCAAACTGCTGATCAATGGTACATTAGGGTATACATAGGATCTTCAAAAACTATTTTAATTGAACATAAAAAGTTTTTGGACCATATTCCAATGAAGATTCATAGATTGCACAACATATTTTCCCCTAGCAGATCCAAAAGCCATTTCAATCTGAAAAACTCACAAAGAGAGGAAAGGCAATTATAAGAATTTATTGATACAATGATTTAAACTTTGGCGCTCAGACCTCGGCAGGAAGCATAAACGTTGATTTAAACATTAATGTAGATAAGCAGATGTATGGGAATAGGGATATTTCCCCCCAGTCCTGAAACTGGTGGTGGAGTTTAGATAGATGAAGTTGGTTAATCCGTAGAGGCTGGTTTGCAAGGTACTTGCTTGAGTTAAATATCAACTTGCATAAACTGTCCATGATGAGCAAGCATTAAGCGACTGTGGAGAGAAAAAACTCCCCTTTGGGAAGAAACCTCTGGCAGAACCAGGCTCAACATGGCGGTCTTCTGCCGGACCGTTTTAAGAGTAACAGGGAACTCCATGAGAGTCCAGGAGGAACTACACTCTGGAAAAGCGAGGCTGAAGGAGCATCGAGGAAAAGACAGATGGAGCTTGCTACGATGGTGGAGAAGGGGATGGAGGAGGGTTGAAATGGTCGTCTGAATCAAAATCCGACATGGTGACGGTTGTTGCGCTTGCTGAAAAGCAGGCCGAGAGATGATTTGGAGTTGCTTTTAAGGTGAACACTGGATGATGATTGGGCTTCGAGGAGGTGTGGCACGAAGCGGATTGGCTGCGTCGGAGGCGGACCGACCTCCGATTGGATGGGAGTAAGCAAGAGTTACTTCAGTTGAATTTTCCGCCTTTAGCTTCATTAGTGCTTGCATCTGCTCTTCATGGCCAAGCATGGATTTAGGATTTTATTGTTTTGTTGTTTTTTTATGGGGCGAGGGGGGGGGGGGTTGTTTGTTTATTTGTTTGGCATATGTGCAGGACAAAACAGCTGTAGAAAGTTTTTGAAATATTTTTGACACGCATTCAATTCACTTAGTTTTTTTATGTCAGGAAAACTTCTGATTTCCAATTTCCCCGTCCACGCCTCTTTCCAACTTTTCATACTGATAGGAGTACGAGTGCATCTCAGTGAACTAGAGCGTAATCAAAAGGTTTATTTATTTGAGCAGTTCAACTTGAAGCAGCGCCATGGGTCATGTGACCTAAAGCGGCGGCGTAGGTCACATGACCCATTCAGCAACAGATCTGACACCTTCACGCTACATAGGCAAGTTTTTGAGATTATGCAGCCCACGCAGAACATCGATGCGTGCCAAGTGCTGTATATTGACCTGAGAAATCATTTAATAGATCTCAAATTAAGTTATTTATTGAGTAAAAGCTTACTCAGTGCTGCTTTGAAAAGTGAAAGTTATTTATCATAATAAAAAATCACACAGAAAATGAATTGTTTCAAGCATTTATTTCTCGTAATGCAATTAGTGTGGCTAACAGCTGGGGAAAACCTAAAATGTTGTTTCTCAGGAAATAAGAATATTACATTAGACCAATAACGTGTTTTAATGCAGATATGTTCAAAAAAATTAATATCTACAGTATGTACCTCACATTACATGCATGCAATACTTGCTCAGGGGTGTTTGTGTATGATTTACTTCATCAAAGCAGCGTGGTGTGGAAATGATTGGGCTGTGGCTCTGCTGAGGCGTTTCTGTACTGCTGGCTTTAATACTGAGCTTTTGCTCATCTGCATTCTTGAGTCTGATGTTTCCCATCTAGCTTCTGTTGGCAGCCGGTGGATTTTCAGAGGGGTTTATGTGTATGGAGCTCAATATATGTGGCCAGTTTGCTGTGATAAAGCACAGTGATGCCACGGTCATGGAGCAGGTATCGGTACCTTTGGCTGTGTGGGTGAGTGCCAAGTCCTGCTGGAAAAAATGAGAAAAAAGCGCAGACGCCCTGTTGACCTCCTGCAGTTCTGTTCCTCCCCACTCTTCCTCCAGATTATGCAAGAGACTTACTTTAATCTCAAAGGAGGATTTGTGGACTACTGAGCAACAATCCAGACATTATTCTCCTCAGACCATATAAGAGACAATTGTAGCCCATGTCCTGGATACGTCTATGTTGGATTTCTCACAAAGCACTAACTTTAGCACCTCATGAATCACCCTCGAACTCTTAAATATGTTTTCCTTCCACACAACTTTCCATTGATACACTTGAA
Source organism: Fundulus heteroclitus (assembly GCF_011125445.2). Taxonomy (NCBI): domain Eukaryota; kingdom Metazoa; phylum Chordata; class Actinopteri; order Cyprinodontiformes; family Fundulidae; genus Fundulus; species Fundulus heteroclitus. The sequence continues at coordinate 11,409,292 of NC_046379.1, read as the reverse complement.
TAAAGCACTATAAGAGCAGCCAGTTTGATTACTAGTGACTTTTTTTGGCTTACCCTCCTTGTGGACGGTGTCTACTGGACTTAAATCAAGTCGGTAGTCTTCCATGTGGTTGTGTTAGACAAACCATGGGAAAACAGAAACATTTAAGTGAAATAAATCAATTGTGTGAAATAAAACTACATGAGTTTCACCTTTTGAATTGAACAGCTGAAAGAAATGAACAGTTTGACGAAATTCGTATTCAATAATCAGTTGACGTTAGAAGCTGTAAGTACCAGTACTAACAAGCAGACTGGTTATCACCTTGACCATGACTACCACATTTTCAAGCTTTTTAAGTGACTCATCTTGTTCTGTGTGACTAGTTGCCACAGGGGCCTCTTACAAAATCTTTCCACTTTCACTGTCCAGCCGCCCGACACCCCCACCTTCCTCCTTAAACACGTCTTACACAATCTTTAGCCCCCGGGCAGGTTTCTTGACAGATAAGTTAAAGGATGATGCGCATAAGCAAGGCAGGTCGCCAAATGAAAAGCTGTTAATACATGCTCGTTTTGTTTCACTCTCATCTTTCCACTGAAGAACACTTATTCTTCAATAAAAAAATAAAAAAACGGCAACGATAGACATTTGTTGACCTGTTGTCAAGGTAAATTTCTCGTGAAAGTTGCCATGCATCAGTGTGATAACTTTGAACGATTGAGTAATTTACTACCTGGAGCGAAGCTTATAAACTGTCCATCACTGGATTATGAGCATGCTTTCGCCATGCAGTCAGAAAAACAAACCTGATGCCACTTTCAAGATGGAAAAACCCCAAGCAGGCTTGTTCAGCTTGGTGTGAATAAACAAGGAGCCGTTCTTTATTGGACCACAGGAAGTTCCAAAGAAATACGTTTAAATCCCAATTTTTTTGCCCTTTACTTTAGAGCGATAACTTGCAATTCTTTCTTTATTGATGTTTATCACAGCATTGTCAACGAATGCATGCGTAGAGAACATTATCTTTAAAATCATCTTATTATTTCCAGAGAATATTCACAAAACACAATGGAAATGCAGAGACAGACTCATATTTGCATTGAAACCCTTCAATTAGTGCTTGGATTAAGCACCTTTGGCAGCAACCGCGGTCTCAGATTTTCCCAGTAATTATCCCTTGAACTTGCCATGTCTTTTTTCCTCTTCTCTTGTTGGAAGAAACATTCAAGCTTAACCAAACTGGATGATTGCACAGCTATTTTCAGTTTTCTAAAATATCTCTAGGGATGTCTGGGAGGATCGCTTTGAGATAGCTGTCTTGAAATTAGACTTTTGTTTACAAAGTATAATTTTTAGATTTGTAGCCCTTTTGGAGAGTAAACCTGATCTGAGATTCTAGGAAGATTGAAGTCACGCTTTGTAGTCAGGAATATCCACCAAAATAATGCTCTCATCACCATATCTGACAGCGAGCATGGCAGTAAAGAAGGGATACTTGTTTCCCCCAGCACAGTGCCTCGCAAAAGTACTCCTGCTGCTTGAACCTTTCCACATTTAGCGCCGTATTTAGCTTGGATTCAATCAGATTGAGAGGAATGGTGAAGTGGAAGGGATAACAGCTGCAAGTCTTTTGAGGTTTCTCTCCACCAGCGTCGCACATCATGAGACAGAGATAGATTTTGTTCCAATTCTTCTTTCTCTCTTCTTTTTTTTTTAACAGCTAAAACTCAAATTGGATAAAGAGCCCTCGTGGATACCGCTTTTTAAGCCTCGCCACAGACACTCCATTGGGTTCATGTCTGGACATTCGCTGGGATATTCTAACATATAAATAAGATCTAAACCACTTGCAGGACTGGTTGAACCTTTAGGCTTGTCGTCCAAAACTCTCGCCTCAATCTTAATTATTTTGAGGTCTCCAGTTCCATACATCTTCCCATCCACTCGGACCAGATTCAGTGTCCCCCACAGCATGATGCTGCCACCGACAGGTTTCACAGAGGGCATGGTTTGTTTCGGGGTGGTGTGCAGTGTTCATTTTCAAACACCTTTACACTTTTGCATGAAGTACTGAATAGCGTTATGACGTTGTTGAAAGTTCGGATGATGTTTCATTACCCAACTCTGCTTTAAATTTCTCTTTAGCCATATTCCTGACATCTCTGCTGCATTTCTTGGTCTTCATGATGGCGTTTGTTCAGTAATGGCCTCTAACTAACTTGTAAGACCTCATTCAAGTGAATGAATACAGAGTTATTTTAAAAAGAACACTGAAAATGTAGCACTTCCACATGATGTGCTACTTTGTGTTGAACTATCACATAAAACCCTTAAAAAAAAAAAATCCTGCTGAGACTCCTGAGATAGCGTCTGCTTGTAATGCTCTTTGGGTCAGTTTTAAGGAGTTTCTAGAGAGAAGGTGTGACGGCTGATGTGAGTTCTGCTGTCATGTGCCTGACTGACCTTACTGTCAGTCAGGCACATGACAAAAAAAAAAATGCCTATGTGGAGGGAGAGTGCATTCCTTGCAAAAGCTACAATCCAGGATTTTTCCATTAGGTGTTTTGTTGATCAGGAGGAGCTTTGTTGCCATATCCTACCCGTCAGTTATTATGATATAATAAATAAATCAGTTACCTCAGCATGTCCAGTCACTAATCCTGTCTCAAACAACAGGATATGAACCAATTGCAGTGACATGCAGTAAATAAAGATATTTTTAAAACTCAATTTCCTTAAGAGAGTGGGTGCTCTGGGAATATTTTGAAGTGCTTGGTAGAAATCGTGATTTAAGGTCTTTCACTTCACAAGAAGCTTCAAGGCAGTCCCAGTGTAGTTTTAGGTATTCCAGCTACATCATGAACATACTTGTCTGATTTGTTTCAAGTGGCTTTTCCCAGAGCTTCTGACAACATAGATGCTATCGGCATGTTTAAAGTTCAAACATTCACTCCATTGATTAGAATTAAACCAGTTGAAATGTTTAAATAAACCCATTAATTTGTGAAAATTCATCTGGGGGGGGGGGTGTTGGGGGGGTTTTGGCACGAAAACATTCAGCTGCTTCCACAGAAAATTAAAAGTGCAGACTAAACATTAGGAGCAAGTTCTTTCTGGACTGATCCTGACATCCTCTGTGATTAAGCACAGAAACTCCCACCCACTGACATTATTTCTGAGCTCCATCCGACGGAGTAAAACACTCGGGATAAACACTCGCTATCTATGGGCTGTTTCCGTTCTGGCTCGATTAAGCAGGTATTTATTAGATCTTGGCAGGTCTTTTCCCACACTGTGAGCTCACAGGAATGCCCACAGGAGGGGATGTGGCCGGTCACACCTACCTACGATAGCTCCAGAAATGTTTTTCCATTAAACCGTCCCACCTTGATCCCATTTCACGGCGCTCGAGCCGTTTTCCACTCGGATAACAGTCTGACCTGTGAAACCTCACCGCTGGCCCATCGCTTCCTGCAGGCAACATGGTGACGGGTACACGTTATAAATCACGGACGTCGCAGAAGCACGGCTGCTAATGGAACATGTGTGTTCCTGCGCGCTCCTGCTAAAGAACAGGCATCCCACATGTTGTGTCTCATCACGGTCAGAAACCCACCGCCTATTTTTAGACAGCCCCCCCCCCCCCCTTTTCAACTTTCTTCAACACAAATCATTTTGCCGTGCAGGCGTCTCTGTGTTCTCCCCAGAAGCTTTTTCGTCTCAGTCACATACTAACTCTTTCCAGCTTTCCTCTGCATCCACAGGTCCGCAAGCTGGTGCGATTCGGTTAGCAAACACTGATTTTTCACAGGGGGAAAAAATGGCAAAGCCTTCTGTGGCAAAGAAGGAGCTGAATAAAGCCTCTGTCAGGAAATCTGTCTTCACTTGGTGATGGAAAAGGACAGAGGGAGAGGGAAGAAGCCAGAGGTTAAATGCTCAGCCATGAACTTTAACCCCTTGCAGAGCAGCAGTGTCGGGATTTCTAAGAAACTGGAACATCGATGGAAAGAGCTCCGCGCACTATTGGAAACTAATTTGTCAAAACGAAGTTCATTGCTAACAGCGTGTGATTATTTCCATATTTAAACATTAAACATATTAAGCAAACCCCATGTATAGAAAAGAAAAACACCTTCTGTGATGGACTCTGAATTTTCTTATGAAGTTTCTAAACTGGACTTTACATCCCTTAAAAGGCAATCAAAAAAATCTGAATTGTGCGAAAAGTTTTGTTTTCGAGTAAATGCCAGAGAAATGTGAGACGTGTTGCCCTCATTAAAATGTGGAGTTTTATTATCTCGCAAGATGAAAACTGTGGAAAAGAGGGGCATAAGCAATAAAAGGCGATGTACTAGTTTTTCAAGTAACCTGAACTGCATTTCATCATATTCAAATCAGATGTTTTTAATTATTAATGTTGTCGATAAGTTACATGATAAAAATGTTTTTTATCTTTTTCTGGACGTTCGTGCAGGAGCAGGTCTGAGTTTGGCTGTGTGTGGTTTAGCAAACAGGCCCCATTCAGCCAAGAACAGCCAGTGATACGGTGCAAAATACACGATAATACAAGCGTGATTCAATAATAATGAAATATTAAGAGGGCAGGGTTAGACTTTGGATGCTTTAACTCTTTCCTTGGTGATAATAAAGACCATTTTTTTTTTTTTTTTTTTTAAATAGCTCTTTCCAGCAGTTTTACCATGTTGAAAGTCAAGTCAAAAACAAACAGATTCAAAGAACAAGATCAAGCTAAAGTTGTGGGGAAAACAGTGTTGGACTGGTTAAATCATCTTTGTTAATATACATAATTTGTACGTTCCTACTACTTTGGACATATTACAAGTCTTTTTATAAACCTTAAGGCATTCTGGAACTGTATCAATTTTATAGTAATAGTAATATCATCTTTATTGTCATTGAAACATACATTGCATCGAAATTTGTTTTCTGCTTTTAACTCATCACCCTTGGGGAGCAGTGGGCTGCCATGTGTGGCGCCCAGGAAGCGTTCTGGGGTTAAGGGTCTTGCTCAGGGAGCCAGAGTGCAGGCGCTGTGGATCGAACCGGGTACTTGCATCCTTCTCTGAGTACAAGCGCGCTGCTCTAACCACTAGGCCAACACTCCCCATACACCGAGACACAGCTCGCTAGGCAATTTGGGTGCCTTGCCCAGGGGTGGCATTGGCAAGTGGAAGCTGGAACCAAACCCACAACCTTCTGATTGCCAGACGACTATGCAACCCATCAAGCCACAGTCGCCCCCTATTGCTGTATTAAAAGATTTACCTAAAGAAAGACTGTCAGGACTTCTAAGACATTGAGTAAAAGTTGAGCAAATAAATTAAAAGAGACACATAGCAAAAATGGAACCTCATCATTGTGATTCTTACTTGCCTCTGTCTGTTGTGTTTTTCATCACTTTACATTATACTATTACCTTACATTCTTGCATTAATGTGTAATATACTATATATTTGTATCCATATATTAAATGTATATAAAATATCATATCTTTAATCATTCAGATTATATGTTAGAGTGCCACATTGTTCTCTTTTAATTTCTGTGAAAATGTGTATTTTTGGTATCGTGATGCTGTGATGAAAATTGTTTTTACACTTATTTTACAGCTGTTTATTCTTTTGAATGTTCCTTACACTTTTTGTGTGTGTGTGTGTAACATACAAGCTGTCCCATCACTCCTTTTCTCTGTTTCAGAGCAGCACACTGTGTTCTTTACTCAAGAGTCCCCTAGTGGCCGAACTATATATTACAAGATATAAATCATGACCCAAATCATCAAGTAAGCTGCACGGTTGACTTTAACAGAAGCGATTTTATAAGAAAAACAGGAGGATAAATTATTTAGATTGAGAAATTACATTTTAATATTTAGGACTGTATCTCTCTGACTTCATTTGTGCTGAATAATTTGCCAGTTCACTGGCTTGCTAATTGTAAATATATTCAAACAAACAGTTTGTGTTTTCTGATAAAGGAATAAAAGAACATTACATCATTAAATCTGCTAAAACTATAGCTTTGTATTTGACCGGAAACCACCGAGTCTTGGCTTTGGTGGACGGATAAAATATTTGTCTGGTGATGGAAATTCAGCACAGGAATGCGTCTTTTTTTTTTTTTTTTTTTTTTTCCTCTCCCCTCTGTGCGTCTCGGATATTACTCTGACTGAATGTGAGGTAAGATAACAAGTCCGTCCCTTTTCTGTCTCTGGCGCTGCTTTCTGATTGGTCCAAACAATAGCTCAGGAATGTCCTTTAAGCGTTTAAATAGAGGTTAAGACAGAAGCGCAGGTCAGTAGGATCAGTGGAGGCACCGGGACAAAAAGACCTTCCAACTATCCAATTAAACTGTTCTAAGAGCCGCGAAGAGGAGGAACGGGATATAATATATTTTGAAGCAAGGATTTTTCCCCCTTTTATTCTTTGTAATATTTCTGACAACTTTCTATTGAAAGGTTAGTACTTTTTTTAGTATTACTATTATTGAAGTTTATATATTATTTATGTGTAAAGTTTTAAATGTTTTTTTATTCTGTTGTTGGAATAGGAGCTTTGTTAAGATTTCAAGATGATGCTGTGTGGCATCCTTTTTCTACTGTCGCTCTGGAGTTGTGAGGGTGCCAGATTGGCAGGTAAGAATGGCAAAGATGCTCCCTTTTTTCCTTTTTCTTTGGGGGGGGGGGGGTGGCATGTAGGTATTATTAATAATTTTGTTGTCTAATTGATATCTAATTGATGTCATGATTTTTGCCTAATCAAGAGTGCAAATAAACTGTATTTTGTGCTGTTGGTTATTTGTATACCCTTTCTTTTAAAGAAAAAGACGTGTCAGGATGTCTTTGCTCTTTTTGTCTGCAGAGAGTCGTGATGATAACAGTGTGTATGACCTATTTGAGCTGGCCAGAGTGAGCAAAAGACATAACGGAGTGAGTCTGGTCAAAGGCGTAGATCCTTACAGCCCTGCGTACAAGGTCCTGAACGCAGACCTGATCCCCCCAGTCCCCGACGCCTCCTTCAGGGACCTCCTTGACTCCATCCAGGCTGAGCGAGGCTTCCTCCTCCTGCTCAACCTGAAGCAGTTCAAGAAAAGCCAAGGCACTCTGCTGAGCGTTGAGAAGACAGACGGATCCGGATCCATCTTCGAGATCATTTCCAACGGGAAGGAGAACACCCTTGACCTGCTCTACTCCACAGAGAAAAAGAAGCAGGAGGTTTCCATCGAGGACCCCGGCTTGGCCAACGGGCACTGGAGGAACCTCACGCTGTTCCTCCAGGATGACAGGGCTCAGCTTTTTGTGGGGTGTGAAGAGATCAATGTGGCAGAGCTGGATGTGCCCATCCAGACTTTGCTGTCAAGAGAAGTGGCAGACAGAGCCAGACTGAGGATTGGAAAAGGTGCATCACACAGATTTATGGTAAGAACATTGTTTGTATTAAGATTGGATACATGTTAATATAAAGGGAATGGCAAGAACCTAAAACTATTTTTATTTTTATTTATTTTTTTAAGGGGGTGCTTCAGAATGTTCATTTTGTCTTTGGAACTACTCTGGATGCCATACTGACCAACAAGGGGTGTAAAAGTGGAGGTAAGATTGAATAAATTTCCATAAAACATGCAACAAGACTATCTTCATTATCAGTGGGGGTTTTAATATTGGGAATATTGCCCCTCCCTTCCCCCCACCCAGGGCACTATTCCATAAAGGAGAGGCGGGGGCACTTGATTAAAAATGTATGTCTCAGTTTCAGTTAATTTCTGTTTAGTTTTTTTTAGTTTTTTCTAGCCTAAATTCCCAATAAACATAATTTCAAGGCACTTCATAATACCTCATGCACATTTTCCTCCTTTTGGCACCATCTTTTGATTATTGAGCCGATGTGACACGTGAATTTCTCCACTGTGAGATGAATAAAGTCAATCTTATCTTATCTTATCTTATCTTATCTTATCTTATCTTATCTTATCTTATCTTATCTTATCTTATCTTATCTTATCTTATCTTATCTTATCTTATATTAAGACAAACAGAGCCAATAACCTAGTTCACACATTCAAATTTCACCTTAGCTTTAATACAATGCAGTCAAACTCAGATTATAATTCCTATGAGCAAAATACTCTCCCACTAAAAGGTTGCTTCACCCTTTTTAAGTTATCCTGACTTTTAGTCCTGATCACATTTGGTTCAAAATGTAAATACTTTAAGTGATCAGACCTGAAGTGGAATGTTCTGTGCTGTGTTTTATTTTACGACGGCAAACTTAACAAAGAGCATTTTCACCACTTTTTTCACATAAAGAGCATATTTGATTGAGACAGCATTAAAAGGCTTATATTTAGATGCCGGACTGATGCCATTCATGCAAGATTTGCCACCGATGATTCCAAAATTGAATCAAAATCAACTCTTCCACTCTCTTCTTATGTACTTGCAGCTGCCTTAACACAAGTCATGACCCTGGACAACCCAGTCAACGGATCCAGCCCTGCAATTAGGACAGATTACACTGGCCACAAATCCAAAGGTGAGACTTCATGTCTCTTAACAGTAATGTCAGAGTCTTCACTCCACTGATAACTCTTGTTCCTCAAGAGCTGAGCTAATTCATGGGCCTCTTCTCCACCAGATCTGCAGACTGTCTGCGGTTTCTCGTGTGATGACATTGCCAGCATGTTTAAGGAGCTCAGGGGGCTCAACGTGATCGTTAAGCAGCTGTCGAACGAACTCCAAAAAGTGGTGAGCTCAGGGGGCCATCGTGGTCTGCTTTTTATCATTCGCTCTCTCTTTTCCTGCTATCTGCTTTGAATTAGCACATTTCCAGTGTGTAGCCACTTGTCGCTGTAATGGCTGTCCTCGGCCAAATCCTTAATGAGACCCCTGTGAATACAACAAATATGTTTGGCTCGTTGGTCACATTTGCAGTGCTCTGCTAGATTCCAGCAATGTCTTAATCAGTGATTCATTTGCACTGGAACCTTGGCAAAGTGAGACTTTTCCATCGTCTGTCCCAAGCAACTCCACTTCTGACTCTGACACCCTCTTTCTTTTCTCCCCCTCCCAGTCTATAGATAGCCAGCAATGGAAAGCTCTGCTGCACTCTCACAATGGAGTCTGCATCCATAACGGCATTGCGCACAATGACAAAGATGAATGGACGGTGGACGGCTGCACAGAGTGCACCTGTCAGGTGAGTTTGAGAACACCTCCAGGAATGCAACCTTTACACAACCTTGGAGTCAGCTGTCTGCTGCAATAATGTCATAACGGTGATCACATTAGCACTCTCCCTTAAGATTACCTTTATCCTGTTTGAAAGGAGAGGCATTCTGTCTAAAATGATTATTGAAGCAGCATGGGGTTCCTCTAGTGAAGGCTAATCATGCACTGCGATATTATTTTGGCTCTTAATAGGACTGTATTAATCAAGATTTCTACAGGTTGTTTATACACACAGCAGGTGTGTTACATATCTAAAAAGATCATTAATTTCTGGAACGAGGCAATTAGGCTTAGCCCTGTTTTGTTTGACTTATTACATTAGGACTCATTAAACTATTCTACCATCCAGAACTCTGCAACCGTGTGTCGCAAAATCTCCTGTCCTCTCATCCCCTGTGCTAATGCCACTGTGCCTGAAGGAGAATGCTGCCCTCGCTGTGGAACGCGTATGTGTCCTATTAAATCTCATTAAATCAGATTTTATCTCCTAGCATCCTAGAAAGTATTTTCAAACATCATGCTTTTCCTTTACAGCAAGTGACTATGCAGAGGATGGGTGGTCAGCCTGGTCTGACTGGACCCATTGTTCTGTGACTTGTGGCCGTGGCATCCAGCAGCGTGGACGCTCCTGTGACCGCATCAACAGCAAGTGTGAGGGCACCTCTGTCCAGACCCGTGATTGCTACCCGCAGGAATGCGACAAGCGCTGTAAGCCACAGAACATTTGTGAAAACTGGCTCTTTTCCACCACTTGAGAATGCAGAGAAATAATTGTGCGAGCTTTGCTTTACAGTTAAACAGGATGGAGGCTGGAGCCACTGGTCACCCTGGTCTTCGTGCTCTGTGACCTGCGGTGAAGGGGTCATGACACAGATCCGCCTCTGCAACTCCCCCACGCCGCAGATGGGCGGCAGAGACTGCCAGGGAGAAGGACGTCACACCAAAGTCTGCCAAAAGTCTCCCTGCCCCAGTGAGTTAAACTGCGATACCAAAGGTTTTGAGTTTGTTACTTTATTTTTTTTGTGAGTAATCATTAATATGGTTTTAAAATTTTCAGTTAATGGAGGATGGGGACCTTGGTCACCATGGGATACCTGCTCTGCAACATGTGGTGGAGGAATCCAAACAAGAAAACATATCTGCAATGACCCTGAGCCCAAATATGGTGGAAAGGATTGCGTGGGTGATGCTACCATGGTTCAAGTCTGCAACAAACAGGACTGCCCCATTGGTATGTGTCTAAGTTTTGAAGACGACTAAAATAAAGTACACCATCATATGCTGATATACTAATAAAGTCTATCTCTACGCTTGCACACAGATGGTTGTCTTTCCAACCCATGCTTTCCTGGGACAAAGTGCACCAGTTTCCCTGACGGTTCATTTGAGTGTGGCAAGTGCCCTCTTGGCTATACTGGTGATGGGATAACCTGCACGGACATTGATGAATGCAAAGAGGTCCCAGATGCTTGCCATACTCATAACGGCATCCATCGTTGTGAGAACACTGAGCCAGGGTACAACTGCCTGCCCTGCCCTGCGCGTTTCTCTGGTCCCCAACCTTTCGGAAGAGGTGTGGAACAGGCAATTGCCAAAAAACAGGTGTGGATTGAATGGTGTTCTTATTTCCTGTGGGATTTGGCTCATACATCAATGGCTTGCATGTTTTAATGCACTGTAATTTCTTCAGGTTTGCGCTCCCCGCAACCCTTGCAAGGACGGTAGCCACAACTGCCATAAAAATGCAAACTGCATATATTTGGGCGTCTACTCCGAGTCAATGTTCCGCTGTGAATGCAAGCCAGGATATGCTGGGAATGGGCGGATTTGTGGAGAGGACACTGACCTGGATGGATGGCCTAACACTAATCTGCCATGTGTGGAGAACGCTACTTATCACTGCAAAAAGGTAACTATACCCCATGTGGACAGAAACACCAAAGGCTGTTATGACTCATCAGCTCCATATTATTATCTTCAGTGCATTCTTAACCTCTCTTTTGTTTCTTTGTAGGATAACTGCCCCAACCTTCCCAACTCTGGCCAGGAAGACCATGACAAAGATGGCCTTGGGGATGAATGTGACCATGATGATGACAATGATGGAATCCCCGATGATAGGGTTAGTAACCCGAGAGTTTTTTTAGCCCCAAGCTCTGTTTTCCCTAAAGACCACACATAGCAATCAACTGCAGCCATCCTTCCTCTGGGCAATAGGAATGTGACGTGTTTCAGTTTGTGTGCTTTCACCAAAGAGTCACAGTGGAAAGTCAGTAGCACAGGGATAATGTACTATAATTTTCACATAAAGCCAGAATTGAGGATGAGGTGGCTGGTTGCCCATAATTCTTTTTTGTGGTTTTGGAAAGTTGGGCAAGAAAATGCATGCGTCAAATACTAGTGGAATATTATATTTCAGCCAAAGTAAGAAAAATGCTGGAAAAACAAAGAATTTTCCTTATAAATATAAGCTCTTTCAGCCATGACCCACTTTACTTATTATGTTTTTTTTAAAACAGGATAACTGTCCAAGAGTGTACAACCCTGCCCAGTATGATGCAGACAGAGATGAGGTAGGCGACCGCTGTGACAACTGCGTGTTTGAGGCTAATACTGACCAAACAGACACGGACAACAATGGAGAGGGTGATGCCTGTGCTGTCGACATTGATGGAGACGGTAAGTAATCCCTGCAAACTCAAACCAGTTAGTGAACTTTTAGGGTTTAAACATGAGATAATATGTTTTTCATCAACAGGCATTCTGAATGAGAATGACAACTGCCCATATGTGTACAACGTGGACCAGAGAGACACAGACAGGGATGGTGTTGGAGATCACTGTGATAACTGCCCTCTCGAGCACAACCCAGACCAGGTAAAGGCATTTTTCATGAATGCTGGCAAATCTGACCTGTTTGGTAAAATGCAAGGACTCTGGAGATAGAAATGTTCAAGACATTCCTTGCATACCCTAAAACAAGGGGACACATTTATACTCAGGATAACACCTCTCATAAAGAGACTGGTGAAAAAGAAGCTTTTCTTTGGGAATCCTCATCATGAAGGAATGCTGTTCTTCCCCAGATCGACTCTGATTCAGATCGTATTGGAGACAAATGCGACAACAACCAGGACATTGATGAGGATGGCCACCAGAATAACTTGGATAATTGCCCTTACATCCCCAATGCCAACCAGGCAGACCACGACAAAGATGGCAAAGGCGATGCTTGCGACCATGATGATGACAATGACGGCATTCCTGATGATAAAGACAATTGTCGACTGGCCTTTAACCCCGACCAACTTGACTCTGATGGTAAGCACCATCCCTGTTATGTGTAAAAGTTTAAGGGTCTTTGTTCTTATTTTTTGTTTTTCTAATTACATGTCAAAACTTTCCTTGCAGGCGATGGCCGTGGAGATATTTGCAAGGATGATTTTGACCAAGACAATATCCTGGACATCCATGATGTGTGCCCTGAGAACTTTGCCATCAGTGAAACGGACTTCCGCAGATTCCAAATGGTTCCCTTGGATCCCAAAGGCACCTCACAGATCGACCCCAACTGGGTGGTGAGGCATCAAGGCAAGGAGCTGGTGCAGACTGTCAATTGTGACCCTGGCATTGCAGTTGGTACGTAACACAAAGAGGATAATCTCTGGCTGCAAGTTACACTGGCTACAAGTAGTGCCTATCCTAAACCATGCTCATTCCACTTCAGGTTTTGATGAGTTCAGTGCCGTGGATTTCAGTGGAACGTTCTTCATCAACACCGACAGAGATGATGACTATGCCGGGTTTGTGTTCGGCTACCAGTCCAGCTCCCGCTTCTACACAGTGATGTGGAAACAGATCACGCAGACGTACTGGTCCCACACGCCCACTAGAGCTCAAGGCTACTCTGGCTTGTCTATCAAAGTCGTGAACTCCACCACAGGACCTGGCGAACACCTCAGAAATGCTCTTTGGCACACTGGAGATACCCCAGGACAGGTGCCCGCCCAATCTTTGACTCAAGGTTTTCAAGAAAGATACAATGTTTGTGGCTATTCATGTACTAATCATCGTAACTCTTATTTCTCAGGTCCGCACTCTGTGGCACGACCCCAAGAACATTGGCTGGAAGGATTTTACCGCCTATAGATGGCACCTAACCCACAGACCCAAGACAGGACTTATTAGGTGAATTGAAAACCTAATTTGCATGCAAAACTGTATAATTCTCACCCAAATGACACTAAGCTTACATTATGTGACTGTGTTTATCTTTCAGAGTGGTCATGTATGAAGGCAAGAGAATCATGGCTGATTCTGGAAACATTTTTGACAAGACATATGCTGGTGGCCGGCTAGGCTTGTACGTCTTCTCTCAGGAGATGGTTTACTTCTCAGATCTCAAATATGAATGTAGAGGTAAGAATATGCAAGATGGCTAAATAGTTCGACAACAATTATTGTCATTCAGACTTTCTGAACATGTTTTTCTTTTGTTTTATCTTCCAGATACATAATTGCACCCTGGAGACTTCTGGAAGAATGTATCAGCGCAGGCCTACATCAGTTTCTGTTTCATTTATTTGTCCTCTGAGAAATGCACATTGGAGGTATGTTGAGCAAAGGAGCAAACGGGGGGAAAGGGACCTCAGGAGTCGAAGCCAAATAAAAACGAAAAGTTAACTCTGCACAAGACTCAAATTACGAGTGCAGCTCTGCTAAGAAGAAATCGGCTCTCTCTCAGTCTGTCTGCGCTGATCTGCATCAGAGGAGGGCCACATTTTATTGCTTTGCACACCTGAACTGTTATTCCTCCATGGATGAGGGAGCAAAGGGAAGAGAGTAGTTGTTTTGTTTGTTTGTTTTTTACATTTTTTATACTAATTTTGAGCATTAACATACATCTGCTGTGGACAGAATGATACACTACTCAGCCTGAAGAAAGCAGTAAAAGACATTTTTAAGGATAGGGTAAAAGAGAAAGAAAATGATCCCCTGTGAAGGAACTGTTGAGGGAGTGTGGAAAGTAAGGAATGAATGTTAGTATTAATGAGAGTGAATGTTGTTTTTGTTTTGTTTTTTGTGCATGTGTGACACACAAAAAAAAAGAAAGGCGATGAAGACAATTAAATCAGAATTTAATTTAAATTTGTCTGGTGACCCTCTCCCACCAGTAGTTAATAATAACGCCTGGTCTGTTGCAAAGATGTAGGGCTGGCTCAAGAAATACTTTTCTCAGGAAAGAAAGACTGCGAGCAGGAGAGCTTGAAACACGAATGATCAGAAAACCTTGTCTTAACATCTCTATCACAATGAAGGCCAGTCTAATTTCTTTTGATTTATTTTATGTTTTCATCATAGAGGTTTTAATTCTAGCTTTTCTCTGCATCTTGCTCTCATTAAATATTATAAGAAACCTTTTATGGTTAACATCCTCTAAATATACGTTGTTACTTCTAATTATGGGGAGTAAAACACAAAAGTATCTTGGTTTCTGCACAGTGTGCATGATGGCGTGCCTGAGTTGGAGTGTTTTGACAAAGGGGAAAAGAGGAAACCTTTTATGTACAAATATTACCTCATCTTTTTTGTATTAAGGCCAGCAATACACAAGAATCCCTTATTTCAGTAACAGAGTTTAAATTTCTTGGTTTAATTTTTTAAAGCAAGACTTTGGTCTCATTCATATGCTGTATATAAGATATTTTTGTAGTACAAGAAACAGGAAAGGATAAAAGAGATGTTTTGAATATGTTTTGCAAAATGTATTTCTTGTGCGGTTTGATAAATTATTGTTTGTTTTATGTCATTTGTGTAGATATATGCTATTTAAATAATTTATCTTTAAGTGTAAACTCCTATGGAAGCGTTTCTATCTGTATAAATGTTTTTGCACAGACATGAGGATGTCTTTGTTATCTTGATTTTTGTATGTCTCTTTAATTATTAGTGAAGCTTTTCCATAAACATTTGTACTATAGTTTCTATTCAAAGTGCTGTTTATACTCCTGAGTTTATGTTTTCTTTGTATTGTCAAGTGAATAATAAACCCTTCAGAAGAAAATCAAATTCTCTTTGCTCTCCATACAAGTGCAACTCAATCACAAATCTATAAATGGTAATTTATTTAATTAACTCAATTCAGAGATCTTTGGAGAAGTTTTCTTTTTCAAGCATTTATCTCTCCTAATTTAGGAGATTACTGCCCTGTGGTCAATGGCGAGCCTATAGCCTGGACAGGTTGCCAGTCTATGACACACAGGACAAGCAACCATGCATGCTCCTGCATACATTTTCAAGAGACCAGTTAAACTTAGTCATGTTTTTGGACTGTGGGAGGAAGCCAGAGTACCCAAAGAGAACCGACAAATACACAGGGAGAACATGCAAACTCCATGCAGAAAGACCCCAGACTGGGATGGGAACCGTTCTTGCTGCAAGGCAACAGTGCTACCAACTGTTCAGGGTGCTACAGTATATCCAAGCATAAGTGGAAGAAATAGTGTGGGAGAAAATAAAAATGCATGAGCAAATGGGTGTCTGCTAACCTGACACAAGCCAGACGCATGTCGCTCCGCCTAACTCCACTCACATACATCTGGGACACCGCCATAGGAATTGCCTTTATTGAAGGCTGGGCCTTATCAAAAACTCTTGCATATGATTGGATAAGCCACTTGTCTGTCATCTTTATCGACGTGCTATTTCAACCACTCACACCGAAGCCAACCCGTGATGTTGATGATAGCGACGCAGAAAAAAAAATTTTTGAATGTGTTTGCGGCTCTAGTGGCACGCGTTTTATTGACAGTGAGCTGACAGGAAGAGGGGGAAAGACAGGCGGCAAAGCACCGCGGGTCGTAGTCGATTCCGGGCCGACCACGTTAAGGACTAAAGGCCTCCTAATATGGTTCGTGCTAACCGCTACCCGCTCCAGGGCGCGTCCGCGTCTGCAGCGGACGCGCCCCGGAAAACAAAACTTGCCAAATCCCGTCGGGAGAAGGGCGAAAACATGGTTTCCACCAACAAAAGCCTTCAGAGGCGTTCTCTGATGTTCTTTTAATGAAACAATATTAGGTAGATTGGACAACACGGAAGAAATAGCATCAATGTTAACGCTTGCTTCCACGACGAGCCGCCATTGCTATCAAAACAGTCTCATGTCATGGTCGCGTCTCCACTATGTCACATCTATGAAATGCCAGCCCTGCGTCCTGATTGGTCAGACCATAAAATTGGTTGGAGAAATCACTTTTTATGGGCAATGTCCCAGATGTATGTGAGTGGAGCTAGGCGGAGCAACATACGTCTGGCTTGTGTCAGGTTAGGTGTCTGCAGCCTTGAGAAGACTGTGAAGCCAAAACTTAATTCCAGGACATTGGTTGCGACTGTTGCATCCCTTGTGTTAAACCACTTTTGAAGATCAGGTAAATAAGAAGCATCCTCCCCAGGCTAAGGAGAAAAATAAATGGACACTTTTCCATCCATTTGACTTTTGATTGATATAATTGGATAATAGACAGCTTGAACAGCCACCTCCTTTATTATTTACTTTTTGTGTCTATGTTTTCATTTGCTGTAAGCCATAATCATCAAAAGTACCCAAAAACTATATATAAAAAAAAGACACTTCTGATGGAGTTAGACACTTCTCACATTGTCTATGGTTCAGGTGTGGCTTAAGGGAGCGATGAGCGAAATTTCATTATATTAGATAGAAAAAAATAAAAAATTGTTTTGTGAAGAACTAAAGCTATCTTTTTAGATTGACTATTGTTAAACATCACACACCATCTCTCTGTGTTTACATGGCCGGGCCGGCCATGCATGCACGTACGTGCGCGTCAACAGCTGCCCCCTCCCTGCCCATAAAATGCCACTGGCAGACACAAAATGTCAAGGAACACGCCCATCGAATCAAATCAGTCTCTTGCTAACAACATTCTAAAGTTATGAGTTACTTACTTCTTCACTAGACATGTTCCCCTGAAAGGTGATGCTGTTCTGTTGTGTATTTATACTTCACAAATAGACTCATACGAACCAATGGGTGAGAAGGGGAGCTAGGTGCCGAGTGCTGGAGTGAGTTAGAGAAAGGCGTGGCCTGATATACATATTGTTTTGGTCTACAGACAGTGCTCAAGCTCCACCTAGTGGTGAAATATCGCTTATTGCTCCTTTAACATAAGGCATGCAAATGTTGTAGGTCATACATTGGACACGCATGAGATGGTGACTCCAGACACAATCCACACCTAGTAAATCTCTTCCAAAACCCTTGCAGGGTCGTTTTTTTTTTCCACAATCTTCTCAAGGTTGTGTTTTTCCTTCCACTCAACTTTCCATTTCTACACAGCACTCAGTGAGTCAGCTTCTTTAGCAATGGGTTTTAGTGGCTCATCCTCCTGGTCGAGTGTGGGAGAACCTGTCAAGTCAGCACTCTACCCTATGATTATGTGGGCCATACCATGTAATATTCTAATTCTTTCAGAAACTGAACTTTTTTAATAAGCTGTAAACCATGATCCTCAAAATGAACAAAAGTGAGCACTTGAAATATCACTGCCAACAATAATGATGCTTTATAATATGTGAGCTTCACATATTTTTGAATTAAATTACTAAAAAATATAACTTTTTGCTGATATTCATACCTGCTCTGAGCATGGTATTTCTTTGGAAAAGGAAATGAACATTGCCGTGTCATGCAACTGGTATCTGCTTGGAGACTAAGAAGGCATTGGTGAAAGGGAGTGTCCTTTGTAGTCTACTTCAGAGAAACTCAACTTGAAGTATGACCCACTTAAGCACCCCATTGATTCATATCTCACACATTACACAGACATTTCTGAGCGCCTACAAACCACCCTTTAGAGAATTTTTCATTGCAGCGATAAATTCTCAAACGTTTTTGGGAGGGAACCTGATTTTTTTGTCTCTGGTTTACTTCAGCATGCAACTTGGAATTCCATCATTTTCATACGTAAAGGAGGAGAATTCAACAAAACACTGCACCAATATATCATCTGCGAGCAAAATTCCAGCAGCTAATTGAAGTCTTTCACAGAAAGAACTGTTATCTAAACCCCAGACAGTCTCAGTTTGCTGTGCGTCTCTCTTTACATTAGAAGTGACCTCATTCTTGCCGCAGTGAGCTCAGTGGGTTTCCATTACCCAAAATGAGTAGTATACAGTTTCTGCTATCCTGAAAACTTATTGTGTGCATTACGCATACAGCGTACGAAAAAAGTCAAACAAAAGTACACGTGCCATGGAATAAAGACAAATGCTTCTTGTCTGTTTAGATTCCCAGACAGATAGTGTAGCACTGGCA
Source organism: Fundulus heteroclitus (assembly GCF_011125445.2). Classification (NCBI taxonomy): domain Eukaryota; kingdom Metazoa; phylum Chordata; class Actinopteri; order Cyprinodontiformes; family Fundulidae; genus Fundulus; species Fundulus heteroclitus. Next base: position 11,390,729 of record NC_046379.1, on the reverse strand, counting down.
TCTCAATATGACTGAACTTGCTCATTTTGTTAATATGTTTTAGGTCAAGTGAAATTCCTTCCATTTGGATGGGGTCAGAATGTGCGTCTGAGGCGAGGCGGGAGATGAGCATGTCAGTAAGTGTTTGAGTCACGGAATAGGGGAAAGACAAGGCCTCCAGGCACACGCCAGCCAGGTGTACGCCATGCAAGCAGAGAGAAAGAAAAAAAAAAAAGAAATCGTATCAGCGGCATCTGAAAATCTCTTAGATAACTACAGCACCCCCACTAAAGAAGCTGCCATTTATTTGTCAGTGGAGTGGGTTTAGATTAAAACAAAGTTCACACAGGGTCAACTTAGACTATTTTTTTTTTTTTTTTTTACTAGACCAAGCCCGTTAATGAGATCACAACAAGATGCAGAAATGGTTGGTCTGCTTCGAGCTGAACTGGAAATGACCATCATCCTCATGAAGCCCACTTCGTCCCTGTTCTCTGTTTCATTTGTGACTTCAAACTATGACCAGACATAAAATATTCCAAAGACAATTTTTATTGCGTAAGAGTTTTAAAAGTTTATCAGTGAAGCACCCTTTATACCAGACTGACACCTCACTGTGACATACATATTTAGCCAGAATGTGGTTAATTTCTGCAGGGTGCTAGTGACCTCTTTTAGGATGTGTCAGGAAAATCCATTTTCCCTTATTGGAATGTGAGAGTTCCTCAACCATGTTGAAATCCACAGAACCTTTGATTAAACTGTTTCAGATTGTTTCGGCAGCATAATCGCGCCCAGGCTGCCGTGTGGCGGAGCTTGGATGCAGCAAGTTTACCAAGCAGCTGAAATGAATAACCTACAATCTGCACCCCTATATATACACTATAATGCTCATGCCACTAGCACAGAAGGATTGGGGTGAGCTTGGATCCTGGTGGAATAAGAGGACACACACACCTCCAAATTGTGCATTGGCTGGTTGCCTGTGTGGTGGTAAAAATTTGTATTACATAACCAAAGTCAAGGGAGCAAATCTTTAAGCCTGTTATTTATTCTGTACACACGGAACTAGGAAGGAACACACAAGGAAGTATTCATGCAACCCCCACCCCCCGTTGTACCCTTGAAGTCAAAAAGCCACATACTTCCTCAAAGAGCTCCATTAAATCACAGATCTGTAACAGGACATAAACAATAAAAGTTGCACACGCACATAATTAAATCAACTCCTTCAACCTTCTGTCGGGGAAACCCTCACCAATAATAGCTGTGTTCATTACACCTGAAGTAAGATGTGTGTGTTCAAATACCAAATGTACCTGTGATTGTAATTAGTCAAAGTATAGTCCTGGCATCATGTTAAGCTATGATGAGAGAGAAGAAGGGGTAGAAAACGCAAGCAATATATCAGAAGGTTTATGGTCTAATTAAACAATACAACTACACAATAATAGCAGTAATACAAAAAAATCTACCTGGATTATTGAGATACATCAAGACAATACTGGCAGTACAGGTCATAAAAAAAACATTTCAGGTTTCAGAGCCTCGGTGTGATCAGTTCACAGTGATGAGTGAGATACACACAGACATTGAATTTTACCCGAATCCTCTTATACTACTGATAAGACAATACAAGTCTTGCTACGGTTTATTCCTTTAAAGCAAGACTGAAACTGCTGGTGGAGGTGCAGAAACCTCTCACACACATGTCAAAACTCCATAGATTGTAAAGTCACATTTTGTGCAGCTGTGATATCTGTGGTGGAAAGTAATATTGTAACATCGTTACAACCGGGAAACAACACTAAAAAGCCTAAAGTAGCACCATGACTGTTTTAATGCAGTGGTTTTTTTCCAATTTATGGAATTATGGAATTTCAAGTTAGCTACTTTATCATACGAGTTAATGTCAGCAATGTTGTTTGTCATTCACTGAGGTTAGAACAGAGAGCGGCACAGCAGCTGCGTCCTCAAGGTGAACACAAATTGACGCAACAGGCTGCATTCCAGCTACATGTGGTATACGAGAAGGTTATTAGAATATAAAAGTGTTTATCAGTCTGAGTAAATATTTCCATTTCATTGATTTATAATCCTTTAAGAATGAAAACAAAACCATTGTGATATGTTTTAGAAGCAGTAATTCAGATGGACAACTTGTACATTCTCAAGGTTCTGATGGCACTGTTCCGTTTCTTTGATTGTCCCGGCTCCAGCTCTTTGTCCGCTCACATTCACCGAGCAGACAAAGCAACTGCTCCTCAATAAGGTCTGCTGACTCATTCTGTAAGAAAAGAAATAGACAGGTACATAAATCAAAAGCATGTGTTAGTTAAAATGCAAAAGTGCTACTTCTGTGCGTATGTGAACGCAAACACAAGAACCACATCTTGTGAGTCCAAAGGCACAAAGCACAAAGGTGAAGACAGAATAATTCCCAGTTAAGCTGAAGATATCCTCCAACATCCTGACCTGATTTTCTTTTTCTTCAGAACGATTTTTGCTGGACTTCAGACAATTTCAAATGATGTGCTGCATCAGTGCATGAACTGACAGAAGATTGGCACATTATAGTAATAAATTGATATGCTGCTGCTGTCCCATGTGTTTAGTTGGAGTGTGTTTGGTGGAAAGAAAACACTTTTACTTGGATGTAAGTGCTGTTTTTTTTTAAAGATAAGCCTGACTCCCCACATGCTGCCTGCATTGGACTGAATGCGAGACCGAGAACGAGCGCCAACCTTTTCAAACTCGGTTCAGAGGAAGATCTGAATTTGTTCCTTGGGCTAATATGTCATCTGGCAGCAGTCGTTTTCGTACCGAAGTCTCTGGCAGTGGAGACATGCAGTTCCTGCACTTACCTGGACATGAGTCCTTACAGATGGTTTCCATCTCCTGGTGTGAGAACACTGATCTTTGTTTTGACAGCTGTAAAGTCGCAGTCAATTTGTCTCAATAATATCAACTGAGTACCTTTCTTAAGATGAGAATTACGACTGAAACATGTCCAGGGGAGGAAAATGTTAAAATCTTTAAATGACAATCATCATCATCTTTCTCTCACCATGCTTGCTTGTGTTTTGAGCTGTCGTCCAGCGATGAACGGAATGTCCCTGGCTCTAAAGTAAAGATGTCCTGACCCATTTATTCTTTTTTAAGGGTACAATGCATTGATTAAGGTAGGGGTTTGGTATATTGTTTTTAGGCCAGCAGAACATGGATGGTATTTTGTTTCAAAGAGATTTAACTGGAGTCTGATTAGGATCTTCAAAATTAATATACTCTGAAAAGAGAATGAAGCTACAACTTAAATGAATTGCTTCAATTAGTAACAAGTAATTTAATTAGGTTTACCCAACTTATTATACTTACAATAGTTTAACTTGACAACTTATACTCTGAATAAATTCAATAATTTTTTGACAATTAAAGCATTCATTCAAACTGTAACTGCATTCTCTTTTTTAATGTGTACAGCCAACATAGAATGAGAAAATTATTTAGCTTTTAGTCAATCATAGCCGTTTCCATGGTGTCACCCATTACCATTCACCTGTCCTGAGAAAGTATCCCACCCATTCAGTTGTTTTCCCTGCTTTCCCCTCGTCATACAGTGTAACCTAAGGCAAAAATCACATACCAGTGTCTCGTCTATTCCTTTTAGCTGGAACTAATAGAGGACATCCATCATTTGTCATCCAGACCACCCTGTGAAGGCCTCCAGCTCTTCACCAGAGACCAGTTACCGATAGATATACATCACCCATACATAACAATCCACTTTTAAAGGCCTATAGTGGGTGGGACAGTGTAACTCCTTTTCTGGCCTCATGATGATGTCTACAATGGATAATATGAATGTACATCACAAACTCAATCCTGGAAAGCTGTTCTTCGGCATGCCTGTTGCATAATATTGACAATTCTCTGGAGATTGCATTTGCAACAGTACCTTACTCCAGACATATGATTATAGTGTTTCATCAAAGACATTTCAAAATATTTTACACAGCAGCACAATTCCAGTTGTGGTCAAAAGTAACAAAGCACAATGCAACAGTTTCACAGTCATAGGAAGTGGACCCTCTTTCGGTTGAAGGGTTTCAAATTTAGAAGCAACAAAAATAATAGTGTGCTCCCATTTAACTCTGGAATCCTCACAACCTTCTACAGAAGCACCATAGAGAGCATTCTGACCAGCTGTCTCTCTGTGTGGTGTGGAGGCTGCAGCAACTCCGACTGGAAGAACGTGAGGAGAGTGGTGAGGACAGCAGAGAGGATCATCGGGGCTCCTCTTCCCTCCATTTAGGACATTTCATCTCAGCGCTGCGTGTCCCATCTATGTTCCCCTTCTCTTCAAAGGACCTTGTTCCAGAAACATTGGGGCTCATTGAGATACAGTATTTCCTTTAACCCTTCCAATTATCCAGCTTGCTTTTCTCATTGAAATCTCATAAACCTTAAGGGTTAACATACTAACTAAGGCCTGCAGTCCAGTGATGTAGCTTTTTAAGTATTTTGCAATTTCTGTGAGGATTATTTTAGATAAACTATTCAACATTTGTTCCATTGTATCACATGTAGCTCAGAGAACCAAAAAAAGACATAAATGACATGGTTTTTTTAAATCTATGCGTGTAAATATGACTTATTGATGTAGCTATGAAAGTAATCTACTTACTACAGTATTAAAGGAAAAACATTATTTTAATTAAAGGAAAATAATAAAGATTTGTTTAGAGACAGAAAAAAGATACACTTGTTTATAGTTTCTTCATTGCAACAAACATTACTAGCACTCTAAATTAGCTGAAGTCTTCTTTATATGAGACATACTCTTTCACGTTAGTTCAGTTGTTACAGACCTAGTTAAAAAGCTACCTGGTAAAGGTGCGTACGTGAGAAAATCACCTTCCCCTAGCCAGGTTTGTGTTGTCTTTCTTTGAAAGAATAAAGGTCTTGGCAACTTATGTTCTCACAACATTCGGTATACTTCCCAGATAACGTTGCATAAAAAAGTACCAAGAAACAAACTAATGATATGATTAAATTCTCTATAATTAAATTATCAGTGTTGACTACTAACTCTGACACATCATCAACAAACTGAACGTTCCCATGTGGTTTGTAGAGACAGATTTTGTTTTGCTTGGAGTTTTCTCTGTTTGAAAGTTTTCAGTTAACAAACTAAGTAGCTAATTTGGATCAAAGTAAACAAACTAGGTAAACTATAAGTGTAAAAACTGTCTAAAATGTATTAAGAAGCAACACATCATGGCCTGGTCTAAAGAAATCCAAGAGAAGACGAAAAACAAATGTATTGATAACATTCAGTCTGGAAAGAGTAACAAGGCCACAAGAAAGCCTTTAGGACTCCAATTTAAAGCCATTACCCACAAATGAAGAAAACATGGCATAGTGGTGGACATTCCCAGTCAAACATGATGGTGGTACTCCTGTCTGGAGCTGGTTGCTTGCTTTGGGACGTTTGACATGTCACTGATAGAAGCAAGATTTCTGCTATCTATCAAAAAATGATAGAGAGGAAAATGGAAAGAGGAGTGGTCTGATCAAAGTTTGAAATTAAATCCAATTGAGATGCTGTGGCATGACTTTAAAAATTTATGTCTTCAATACAAGAAAACAGAATTCCTCCACTTGATGGGAGATTTTAGGTTTAGGGGGCAATTACTTACAATTAAAACAGAACATTTTCACTGAAGAAATGATAGTAATAATTTGTGAACTGCTTTTTTCCCTTCTTTTTGCTGGATAGTAAAATTATTTTGAGGATCAGGAAGATTTAAGTTTGACAAAAAGGCAAAAGCACAATAGATCTGTAAGAGGGCAAATCCTTTTTCCCAGCATAGGAGTGGGCTTTTTAAAAGTTTGATTAAAAAAATAGCATCTCTTGACCATAATAACTGAGAAGTGCCCTTTAAAGGATGTGTTTGCTCATTACTGTTGCATTGCTGAAGTTCATGAATTTCCCTAATACCTTGGAATAAGGAAGCATTGCCTCTACCCAAGCACATTGTCTCTCTTTCATTTCCTAAACTCTCTGTTATTGACCCCGGTTGACTACTAAAACAGTTATACTGCTGTCCATCTTAAAAGGATCTTTCAACCATCTGACACAATTTCCTGAGGTCCTTCTGAAATATACTGTATGTGAGATGTTACACTTGGTGCATGCACAGAAGCTGACTTATAACCTCTATTCAAAAGGGGTGAAAAGGCTCTAGAGGAACTGGGTGGTGTTGCTGAGAGATGAGTTAGTCATTTCACCTCTTACTCTGGCTCCTTCCTCTTCATGTTGACAATTATTTATTACACCATGGCAACCGTAGAACACAAAGCAGGGATGAAGTGTTTAGCCAGTATTTCATATGGTCATTTAACCAAGATGTCTGCCAAGTTCCAAATTCCTAAATTTTAAACTTTAAATTTTCCACTTTTTGGTTTGAAAACTTGTGCAGAACTTCACAGGCCAAAAGGATATCTAAAGGTGCATTCACACCGAACACGAACATGACGTTTGGAGCGAGTGGTTTACATACTATCCCTTTGAAAAGCCCCTTTCAGGAGTGGCTTAACGGTCCGTGATGCGAAGGACACATCTAGAGTGATGCAAACTGCCCAAAATAGAGTGAAGCAAAGCTGTGAAAGGCATGATAGATGCAAGAACAGACCAAAGCGAAATTCAGCTCGGGCTAAAAAATCTGAACTTTTCAGTAAATTTGTGTCCTGTTAAGGGTGCTTCTCGTCCATTTATTTAAGCACAAAAATATTTTTATATGTTACACAATCAACAATACAGTTAGGCTATATTTCTACTGAGCAATGATGGATTTATTGACTAAAAGCCCCAGTAGTTGGTGTCCCAGAGCAAGATCCTTGGGAGTTGTGTCCACCAAAGCCAGTCAACAGGCACTCATGCGAAGTCCTGGAAAGACGGAGGCGACCGTCATCCAAGCAGCTACAGGTGGTGGTACTCGCCTAACCAATAACATCTCTGGAGGATCTGGTGAACCCAGGGGCGCCGACACCATTGTTCGTCTTTCAACATTACATGCAGCACCGTGACTCGCTGGGTAAAATCACTCTCCACCATGGTGAGTTTAACCGATAGGAGGAGCCGGCAAACAGATAGTCACTCCTCCTATTTGGTGACGCGGTGAGGCAGACTGGGGGAAATGGCTGCGGATCTGGCCAGAGAATTTCATCAACATCACAGGCAATGTCCTCACTGGCAAGACAACGTGGGAAAAAACCCTCTTGAATGATGGATCCATACATGCAAAGCTGACATTTGACAACTTTGGTCCTCTTCTTCTTCGATGACGTTCTCCTCCTGTTTCAGGTCTTCCTCTTCCTCGATCTCTACCTCCTGCTCATCGTCCACGGATTCTCACCCACACTCTTCTTCCTCTGACTTCTTCCATTTAGGTTGAAAGCAGGTCAACTCACCTGCTGCGTTTTTGTGGTGCTCAACCCTGATTAGTGTGTCTACAATAAAGCAATCAGGTGTGTTTGCACACCTAATGTGTGTGTTTAATCAACTGCCTCATGGGTGTGGAGATCTGTCAGTTACTGTTTTGGAATTGCAAAGAGGAGACATCATGATATGCTTCTTTGTCTACAAGTGTGTTTAGTGTTTCGCAAATCACTGTGTGTATTATTCTGCAAAAAAAAAAAAAATTAAGGGTGACTTTGTGTTTATAGTGGTAAGTATCTGGTCCAACGTTTTGCTCCTTGAGAGTAAGCTGTTGATATTTATGTAATTCTTTAGTTTTTTAACATATTGTTGGAGACAAAGAATATTTGAAAGCAACTCATCCAACTGCACAGAAATAAATATGTTTGGCATGTTACAGCCTTAATAAAAACATTGTTTTAGTCTTCAAATGATCATTTTACAATGTTGAGCCAACCTTTTTTACTGATGAGAGCATTGCCAGCTTATTTTGTCAATTATCTGAAAGGGGGTGGGCGGTGGACTGAATAGAAGCCTCTTTCCATTAGAGGAGTGTTGGCCTCCGGGTCTGTGGCTGATAAAGCTCAGGTATGTGACTGAAGTCAGAGATCTTGAAAGTGGAGCAGCCCTCACTCGGGCCGGACCGGTGCTGCATCACGTGTGTGTGTGTGTGTGTGTGTGTGTGTGTGTGTGTGTGTGTGTGTGTGTGTGTGTGTGTGTGTGTGTGTGTGTGTGTGTGTGTGTTTGTGTGTGTGTGTGTGTATACAGGAGCTGATTGTGAGCTATGCAGAGCTGGTGGTCCTCTATTGGGCAGATGGCTGGAAGGCAGAACAGCCCTGTCTTTGTTTGATTTCTTCTCTAATTTGAAGTCCAAAAATGTGAGATAATATATATTTTTTTTTTAGTTTGCCCATAAGATGATTCTCAAGTGTAGTTGAATATTTTCAAACATATCTGGGCATAGTCAGGCATGCCCCTGTGCCTGGTTGTCCACCTGCGCACTTCAGAAAGCTGTTGTGGATTCCATTTCATGTGCTATTGGGTTATATAACACTTAAAGTGGGGGCGCTGAGTCAAAGGTGTGAGTCATATTAAAACATAACTGCCCTGCTAGAGCTTCCCTGTTTTACAGTTAAAGCTGGAGCATCCTTCCTTTTGCAGATGATACGGGCATGCAGCCATGAAGTTGCGGGAATAATAGCACCATTCATTAATTAAAGTTATGGCTAAAGCATCATCCTTATCTTTCCGTCTACAAATGTTTTGGTTTCAAGGTAGTATACTGGGGCTTTTTAGCAGGTAATCATGCTACAAAAACGAGTTAACGAGAACAATTTAAATCAAAGGGTGAGTGGAAAGATTACTCTCTTGGCTCCAAGTTGAATTTCACAGGAAAAAGGATCACTTTGATTAAGAAGATGGACACAAACTGTATTTTTTTGTAATGCTAGCTGCATTAAGCATGCTAACTACACTACTTATAAAAAATTACCGACCATAGTGCTGTGAAATTTTCCGGAAAGAAGTCTCCAAGAAAAGAATAATTACAAAAAAACAAGTAGCAAGCCTACAGTACACTCAGTGAGGGAGCGCGTGAGTTATGGATGTTATACAAATCAACTTTATGAGTATACTGCAGCTGTGTGAGACCGCTTTAAGAATGCCCTCCCAGACAAATGCTGAGCCAATAAATCTTTTCACAGCCTCAAAAAAAGGCCCGCTGGCACTAAGAATATACACCTTCAGTGAACCGTTCACCCTGCATTCACTCGCTGGGGCTCAGTCAATTAGCGACTCGCAGCTGAATGTAAAGAGCCTGCTGCAACACCAGTAGCTGACAGACTGGTGGGTTTGATGTGTCGTGACAACCATGAAAGAAAAGTTTACTCAAATGAAGTGTCGGCCTGTTAGCTAAAGACTCCATTTGGTGCTCCTCATTTAGGCCAGAAACAGTTCCTGGCTGCACGGTATGATGCCTTTTGATGTCAGGGCGTGGCATTCACTTATGTATGTTACCACCACGCTTTCTGTGTGCCTCTTTAATGTTTAAATTAGACATACATATATTATCCTGTGGTTCATCTGTGAGCTAAGTACGCATTATTTAAGCAAACACTGCTTTCGTTTAGTATTCAGACCCCTTTAACTTCATCGCCTTACAGCTACAAATGTCTTTAAGGATTTCTGTATATTTACTGTAACTTTTCTGTCTGTTGTAAGTATTCATGCACATCACATGTTTTGCACAAAGCAGCAACATCGTCCTGAGTCCAACACAATTTTGTTTCATTGTTGACAAACAAAGACACTTTCACTTGGTAATGCTCCTCTTTCCGGGCCTATCTCTGTAGTCGGACAGCCATTTCTCTGTAGATGTGTAGCTATGCCATACTGTTTTCATTTATGGGTGATAGATTGAACAGTGGTCTGGGATATTTTGTTCTGACTCTAAGTCTGCTTTTAACTTCTTCACCACTGCCTTGTCTCTGCCCTGTCTGCGATGTTTATTGGTCTTAATGTGGCTGTTTCTTCACTAATGTTCTGTACCTCAGAAATCTTTACAGTGCAACTGTATTTATCCATCCATCCATTCATCACTGAGATTAAATTATGCACACCTGAAATCAGTTTAATACCGTATTTTTTGAACCATAAGGCACCCTGGATTAGAAGGCACTCTAAATATTCTTCCCAAGTGTATATTATCACTACGCCCCTTCACGTACACAGCTCTCTCTCCGTCTCTGTCGGGAGGACAGAGTAGTTGGACTACACTTCCCTGGAATACACTTCCCTGGACTACACTTTCCACATAAGGGCAAAACAATGGTAACTTTTATATTGAATTAATTTACTAGGTTTATTGTTGTTAGGACGCACTGTGCGCATACTGTGAGCTGCGCTAACTCTCCGCTGACGTTTTACCCTTCATAGTTGATTGTACTATTGCCTACATTTCTTGTGGCAAATTCCTACAATTCCCACAGTTTCTGCTAGTGGGACGAAGCGGCGGAACGGATGTTAAAATGTGTGATTAGCTGGCTGAGCACCTTCCTAATCCAGAAGGCTCCCACCGCACACCTGTAAGTGCGAACAGAGAGGGACTGTGATGTCGCCCGTCCATGCGATCGCCTGCTTAGAGCAGCTCAGTGTATCAAGCTCGGTGTCACATATAAAACAGTTCAATGTTAAGACGTCTTGCCTCTGAGACGTTTATAGTGTGACACATACTTGTATGCGTGGAGTCTGCGAAGAGTCCGCCTTGAGTACGCGTAGACCTCCACAGAGTGAACTACACCCGAGTACTTGGGGCCTTTACATGAATGCACTTCTTGTTTCGACATTACAGTCAGGCAGTCTTGTAGACATCTCAGGGGTCTGAACAGGTAGTGACACAGTGTACCGTAATGCTACGAATATCCCATTGAGCGGAGCAGCTTTTTTTCTTACCAAATGCCGTGCTTACACATTTTAACAGATTTTCGAGCGCATTGTACCACATAAAATCGGTCAGTAACCACAACGGTAATCATATATAGCACGCACCGGATTATAAGGCGCACCATCAATCTTTGAGGAGATTTAAGGATTTTAAGTGCACCTTATTGTCTGGAAAGTAGGGTAATTTGTTGATTTTGATACCCCTAAACTTTTATTTAGGGGTATCGGATTACTGAGGGCTGAATAAAAAAATCCATGCAACACAATTTATATTTCTTGTTTTTAATTGGGGAGATTTTTCAAAAACATATTTTCCTTCCATGTTACAATTATGGATTAGTTTTTGTTGGTTACATAAAATGCCACTAAAGTTTGTATTTGCAATGTCTAAAAACGGGGTATGCGGGGTATGAATACTTTTGCTAGGTACTACATACAACACCATGAGATGCAACACAGTGACACAATCAAACTAATAAGTTTATACCTAGTGTTTTTTTTTTCTCTCTCTCTTTCCCGGCACAATAAATGTGATGTCCTAAAGGCCAGTGCAAGCAGAAATCAGTTTTAGTATCCACCTTTGTTCCTGGAACATTCCTGTTTTGTGTCTTTAGCTACAGAGTTTGGAGAAAGGACCTCTGGTTGTAACTCTACAGGCAGCTCTAAAAACCAGACAGAGCCGAAATGTTTCTAGGGGGAACACTATGGTGAAGACACCGAATCCCAACGAAGAATGCTGAGAAACAATGAAACCCAGTGGGGCAAACGAAGCAATCAGAGGAGAACATGCAAGCTTGTTATCGTGGCTATAAAAAAAAGAAAAGAAAAAAGCGGGCCTGTGAAGTTGGGAATGAGTGCAAATGGGATTCCATCGTCTCCTCAAACCAGTCCGAGAACAACTAGGAATGAGCTGTGTACTTGTACTAATCTGTCACAGGGTTAAGCATTGAGTCTTAAAATCCACAACAGAGGCCTTGTTCAGACATAAGTGATAGTACAGATTCAAACATGTGTTTTTCTGTGTGTTTGTGTGTAAATGATCAAGGAGGTTTCTTCGGACTCACAGTCATCTCCTGGCCACCACCCAGGATCTCCAGCTGCTGTTGGATCTGTTGGAGCCGTCTCTCCAGTTCTCTCCTCTCCTTTATATCCTGCAGGACCTTCTCTCCTGGCTGCCGGTCCCCATCGTGCTTCCAACCGACCTTGGAGCCGGGGCCCTCGATACACAGTAGGCACAATTAGTTCTCACGAGGAAGAAACACCTCATCTCACATGGGTGCACTTTGAGTGCACTCCACTAAGAGTGGGCACTTGGAAGCATTTTAACGGGCATAAAACTGTATAACAGTTCCCCACATTGAGTTCCTCTAACATTTTTCCATTTCTCTATGATTTCCAGTGATGCTGGAATTGATATAAACCAAAGTTAAACAGCTTTTAAGAGAGACCTTGGAGCAGAATCCCAAATCCATTAAACAAACTAAGAAAGCTCAGTAAAGTCCACTTAGGATGCAAAATAAATCACATATTTATGTGCACAAGGTCAGCAGTTAACCACAAGCTACATCCAAAGCAAACTTTGAAAATAGGTCAGAGAGAAATAAAAGAATCCCATATGGAGCACTAACAACTGACAGATTACAACTGAAAAATGTGACTTTCTGACTACGACATGGATACTTTGTCTTTGCCATGAACTTTAGTCATCAGATCAGACCAAACTCCCCAGTCCAACAGACCCTGCAGGCTAACAGGGGATCAAAACGCTCATGCCCTGCCAGTAACTTCATCAAACACTGGTAGAAGCTGCAAAAAAAAGTTGAATGGTGCCAGAGAAATGAATTGTGTTTGCCAAAAACGCTACAAAATAACAATTTCCCCTGCAATATCTAATTATCCAATTTTGGAAAATTGTGACTTGTTTACCATTGCCTGAGAAAGTCTTCACATAATGTGAATTAGCTTCGATCTGAATGCTTTTAAATTACCGCTGAGCAAGCATGCGACTGACAGATCCAAGTGAGCTAACAGCAAAATTGCCTAAAGAGAAAAGAAAAAAAAAGCTCTGAAAGATATTAGCAACACTGAAACATATTTTCACAATAAATATAAATGTATTTACAATAACGGTTGGAAAGATGAGAATGATGAAAGGAATGTAGATAGACTTGTGCAAACCTAACCTACAAACACAGATTGCACAGTCTGAAATTTAGAGGGATAAGTGAATAAAAAGTATAACCAAATTCTGAAGAAAATAAAAAAATATGAGTAACTGTACTGGCAAATTAACTGTGCAAATATTGACCTTTCATTTAACTTATCGTATTAAAGTCCGTTTTCTGAACTTTTTAAGTTGCTTTTACTCTTTTTTTTTCGTGGTGTTTTGTTTTTGTGTTTTTGAGTCAATAGCCTACATTTAAAAATAAGTTATTTGGTCTCCTCAAATTTCAACAGTTTGACCAACTTATCAAGTTTTACAGTATAAATGTGGGCTCAACATGTCCAGAACATAAAAATGAACAAAGAAAATCTGACAGTGGAACAAAAACCTTTTCAAAACTTAACTGTAAGTAATACAATTAAAACAGACCTTTGCTAGCTGAATTTGTCAGATAAATTCCTTTCAAATGCATTGGAGTGGAACAGAAATTGTGACTACAAAGCATTGGTTCCAAAACAAATTTTGTGGGTTTTAATAATGACGAGTTTGTTGGCAACAAGACTAGCAGAGCCTCATGAGTTGGAGTTGGTCAATGAGGCTCTGTTGGTTATACATTATTTTCTCAGGCTCGGCTGTTAACTTGCTAATTATCTTCAGCTCTATATCAAATCAACAATTTGCATTGCTTGATTGTTATTTCATCTTTTACCTTTTTGTTCTGTCATTTATTTTCTTCATAGTAGGTACATCCTGGGAAGACAGATCACCCGCTATTACCATCTAATGTAGAACAGATTACTGGATCAATGTGTGCTTCTGTGCTTTTTTGTCTGTCTAGTTGTGTCTCTGCTCTATCTTCTCTAAGCCCCAGTTGGTCGAGGCAGATGACCGTTCACATTGAGCCTGGTTCTGCAGGAAATTTTCCTTCCCGCTAAAGGGGAGTTTTCCTTTCCACTGTCACATCATGCTTGCCCGGTATGAGGGATTACTGCAAAGCCATGGCAATGCAGACGACTCTCCCTGTGGCTCTACACTCTCTTATTAAAGATATTGAATATCTGTATTCCAAAATTAAGCTGTCAATATTCAGTTGTATTTAATTGCTCATTTAAGTATTGTTAACTTTATTTATCCAAGCGATACACTAAAAAAAGAAGAAAACTTAAATTAATTGCTTCAATTGTTAACAAGTAATTAAGTTGAATTAGGTTGATCCGACTCAGTTTATTTAGTTTATTAATTGTCAAGTTAAACCATCGTAAATGAATCAAGTTGGGTTAACTTAATTAAATTACTTGTAACCAATTAAAGCAATTCCGTTAAGTTGTTTCAGCATTCTTTTTTGTGTGTGACAACTTCTGAAGTTTTATTGCTCTCTTTAAAATGTGTTCTTCTTTATATTATTCAAGTCAATAAATCTATTTATTAAATAACTGGTTTCCTCAAATCTCTTGAGTGAACATGCTGGATGTAGAGGTCCTGGGTTGTTGTGGTTACACATGCAATGTGGTTGTGAGGCTGGTTGGATGTACTGCCAAATTCTCTGAAACACCTTTGCAGATGGCTTATAGTAGATAAAGGAACATTCAATACACAAGCAACAGCTCGTGCACTAATCATGGTGTCTAATCAGCATCCTGATATGGCACACCTGTGAGGTGGGATGGATTATCTCAGCAAATGAGAAGTGCTCACTATTACAGATTTAGACTGGTTTGTGAACAATATCTGAGGGAAATGGTGATTACTGTGTATGTGGAAAAAGTTTTAGATCTTTGAGTTCATCTCATAAAAAATAGGAGCAAAACTAAAAGTGTAGCATTTATATTTTTGTTGAGTGTACTAAAAGAAACAGAAAATCTGAGTACAGCAAAAATAAATAAAAAAATAAATAAATTGAGTATAATTGACAACGAATATGCTTGGAAATAAAGCACCCAATGAATGCGGGTGCTCATGTCTTTGCTGCCTGTCTGAGCTGCATAGCTATAAAAAAATGTCTCTTTGGTTCCAAGCGGCATGTTCTGAAATATATGTAATCTAACAAAAGGATAGAGACTGCCGACTTACCAAGGCAAACGTGATAACTTAGCACGCTTTCTCCTCCACACATGTTCATTTTTGAGTTTAAAAATTCCCCGAAGGAGACAACCCATGTTTAAGGCTTCAGAAAAGAATCAACAGATGATGTAATGTGGTTCCTTTTTGCCTTTTACATTCCTAGTTTGTCAAATATTCCAACAGCTAAGCTCACTGTAAAACAGCACATGGACACCAAAAGTAGGTTACAGGCTGAGTTTAATTCGGGGTCATATTTTGGCCTAAAAAAAATAAAATAAAACTATAGCAGCCGCAGAGAGGTGAAGAAAACAAATAAATTGTTGAGTCCGAGGGTGCTGTAAACCACAAGCCTGTTCTGGAGTGACGGTTCAGCGCCATGTGGTTAAAATCTCCATCTGCCTCGGTTAGTC
The DNA here is from genome assembly GCF_011125445.2 of Fundulus heteroclitus. Classification (NCBI taxonomy): domain Eukaryota; kingdom Metazoa; phylum Chordata; class Actinopteri; order Cyprinodontiformes; family Fundulidae; genus Fundulus; species Fundulus heteroclitus. Next base: position 11,375,194 of record NC_046379.1, on the reverse strand, counting down.
TGGATGGCAGGCGGACGTGTGTGTGATCTAATAATGATAAAATTGATGGAGAATTCATCGAATGTTGACGTCTCAATAAGTGCTCGCATATGACATAATTGTAGGTTACTGAAGACGGCGACATCCTGCGGACTTTACAGACTGAGCTGCAGAAAATCTAAATGCATTATGACATATTTATGATAGGATGTAGTCTTAGTTAAACCCAGGGCGGGAGGGGAATTCAAGACAGTTTACAGAGCAGACTAAATGTTGCTGCCGGTGTTATTAAGCAAAACAGACAGTCCAACTCAGCTACTGTCTCTCACGTCAATTTTGGGCAACAGAATGGCACCAATGTGATAAAGGATATCCAAAATCTTGGCAAAAACAAAAACTCTCCAAAACAACCGTCTGTGTGTGGCCTCATCTAAAGGTGGCCTCTGTATTCTATCCTGGAAATAATGACAGCTTCTATCCTAGGAGTCTTTTTAAGTGGTCCTCCCTGGACCCTTTTGAGAAAGTCTCACTCATCCTCATGCCATCCACCAGAGTGAGAAACACAGGCCTTTAAATGAGGAAAAATAAAAATTAAAGTCTAGTTTTACCACTATCCGCCCACCACTAAATGCATATTGCTAAAAAAGCCAAACTCTCGGCAAGAGAAAGTTTATTTAATTTGGAAACAACAGCTGCCATACTTCTCAAAAACTATAAGCTGCTCTATGACTTTGCCATATTCCTTTAGTCTAAATTAGCCCATCATAAAACATCTAATAGGAGCAAGAAGTCTTTAAAAGCCTCACCAATCTTTCTTACTTCTGCACAGCAGCAATGTTTAATGCATTTGAAAGCAGAAGAATCATAACGTTAAGGAAATTGGCTCTCATACTACGATAAATGGTAAATGGCTTGTACTTGTATAGCGCTTTAACTAGTCCTATGACCCTAAAGTGCGTTACACTGCAGTCACCCGTTCATTTATTTACACATATTTATGGGAAGAGTCCCAAAAATAAAACCATTGTTGGAAAAGAGCCATAAGAAGTCGCATATGCAGTTTGGTACAAGCAAAGTTGGGAGTTTTGTTGGTCAGATAAGACCAAAATTTGACCTTTTGGTCTACATTCAAAATAACATGTTACAAAAAACACTAAAAATACTCTGAACATCCCATCTGGATGGCAAAATCCTTTTTGCGGCAGCACATTGCTGAGAGAATGCTTTTGTTCAGAGTTGATCCGAAGATGGACTGTGCTGAATATTTAGCAATCCAGCAAGAAAACATTTTAGAAACTGCAGAACACGCAGAACCGGGGCAGAGATTCACCTTCCAGCAGGACAATGATCCTAAACATACAGCCAGACCCACAAAAGAATGGTTTAGATCAAAGCATGTATGAGAATGACCAAGTCAACGACAATACCTAAATTTAGCTGATAATCTGAGAAGACTCAATGTTCACAATCTGCTTTTAATTATTATAGTGAACACAGAGTCTGAGTAGGTCTATAAGGCTGTCCCTTCATTTTAAACACTGCTGGCCAGTGATCACATTATGGTTCAAATTACATTATCTTCTGCAGGACATTCAACAACACCCAAAATATTCTGTTTTAAACGTCATAAAAAATTTATTATAGAGAACCATTTTACATTCATTATGAATCTAAAATTAGTGCTAGGCCTGCAACTAATAAAGTTGCAGGCATAGCAATGCATGCTATTAGAAACAATCATGCACAGTCAAGGCAATTTGCCTCAATCTGAATGACATGATCAAAATAAGTGTTGAGATGGACGTGGTTTGGATTAGCAATCGGCATAAACCACCAGTCGCATTCAGAATACAAATTCATTCCAATTAAGCTTAATCCAAGAACAATATTCCGATTGTCGTTTTTACATGACGCAATTTTATTCCAATTGGCCCTTTTCTCCAAGAACGTATGTCCATGTAGACATAGCTAGTGAGTTGTAATCAGAGCAGGGGAGAGATACACAGGATCTGCACATCATACAGGTATTAACCACTTTTCATCCATCGTCTTGCTGTTGAAAATGTTTAATAATCACATAACCTATTTGGGTTAAACAGGATCAAGACTTTTGTTTTTCTCATGGCTCCCTAAAAACTTCAAATAAATTAAAAATGAAGATACATCAGTGAGTTGAACAATGTAATTCTGTATTAAGGAAAAAATGTAAAGAACTGTGGCATCACTGTCACAACTCTGAGTCACCATATATATCTAACATGGGGACCATTGTTACAGAACGTTTGCAAGTGTTACTCAAATCTTGCAGCAATGAAGTGACGACAACACCACACTGTCTCACACAGCTCATATTTCTTTTTACATTTAGTCATGCTGCAGCCAAGAACTTCAAAGTATTTTATTTAATTTCTATGTGAGAGACCAAAAACAAAATATAATTGTAAAGCTGTAGGACAATGAAATAGGGGTTTCAACATTTTTTACAAAGCATTTCTGGAAAATGGGGCATTCGTTTGTAATCTCATCAGACTAACCAGATCACTCCTGCCTGCTGTTTTAAGGTTGTTGCTGAAATATGCACCTTTGCTCCAATGTGAAAGTGTTTCTTTGTTTCTAACAGGTTATCATCCATAATTGCTGAATATTTAGCTCTTTCCATTTTTCGATCAATCCTGAGCAGTTTCCCTGTCACGGCTAAGGAAAACAGTCCATGGCATGATGCTACCATCACCAAGTGTCACTAATAATGTATTTAGAGCAATCGACATTGTTAGTTTTTAAATACTTACGTACTTAATGTAAATCAAGTACAGCTCCATAGTTATAAAAAATAAATGCAAACTCTTGTTACCTGGGTAACAGTAAGATATAAAATAGTGTTTTTCCAGTAGAGCCACTATCACAACTGTTACTATGCCTGAGTTATTGGTAATTGAACCAAGAAAAAAATATGTGCGGCAATTTCTTTTTTAATAAACATTACAAAATACAATGAAAACCCTTTTAAAACAAAGAAAAGGCATCAGATTTTATAGACCCACAGCTTAACTATAATCACAGAAAGTGTGATGTGAATCAGTTGAAACATGTTTGTTCCACAGAGGTTTTGGTGGGCAGTGTGCCAGGCAGAGTTGGGATTTTGATAAAGTTTAGCCAAATGTGCGAAAACTGTCCCAAATGTGTTTTTCACCTCATAAAATGAGATCTGATCAAATAAAATAGCTGATTTCCATTTTAGGACTCCTTATGCATATGACATTAATTTATTGATTAACACATCTAACCCTTGTATCATCAAAATGTGCCATTATATCAATAATGCACAAAACAATGAGTAAAGTAAAATCATTAACTCGATTGTGCACGGAAGTGACATTACCGCATATATGATGTTACAAAGACGAGCTTTATAAAACCCGAAAGGGGGCTTTCTCTACTTTCACATGATACCAGACATGGGCAGTGTGAGCTGGTAGATGTGTGTTTTATGTTTCCTTTTTTTTTCTAAAGGTCCACCATGTTTAGAGGACCTTTAAGTCTTATCAGGTATGATTGAAAAGCTGTAAAAGCAAAAGTATTGGGGCATAAAATGGGGAATTGTTTTGGAAACATTAAATTCTCCTTTTTAGAGCCAATTAGATAGAAAAAAACTGTGTTTCACGTTGTTTAGAGGTGGAGTTTAAACAACTGCCTCAGCTGGGCCCGTCAGCTTTATACAGTCATATTCAATAAATCATTATGTGTTCCAATGAGACTCGGTTGTCAGATTAAAAGTACCTTTTGAAAAAGGAACAACCTTTAAGCAGGTATTAAACATACTTTTTATTAAGTCAACAATTTTGTATTAAAACGTTTTTTTTTTTTTTTTTCAAATATTGGTCTGATATAGTATTCTGATCTTAGATGTCAGGTTTTAATTAGCTGTAAGCGAACAAACAGCATAATAAACAGAAATTAAGGCTTGAAAACAGCAAGTCTATGTGTAATTAATCTATATAATGCATTTAACTTAGTGAATTGAGTTACTGAAATAAATTCACTTTTCAATAATATTCTGATTTACTGAATATATCATTGGAGTACAAAGAAACAATGCATTTGTCCAAACGTTCAGAGGATGATCCTTGTTTTGTCAGAACAAGACAAAATAAAATAATAAGATAAACTGCTGTTGTTAAAGTATTTCCTATAAATTTCACTAAACACATGAGGCATAAAGACAAACTTTCATTAATCTCTGTATATCCTGCGTTTTATATGTTGAACTCAAATGGAGACAAAGCATTCCATATCGCTTCTGTCAGTGGTTTTCAGGGTGAAGCAGCTGCAACAGTTGATGCATCGGCCGCTGATGTCCACAGTGACGAAACTGCAAACACTTCACTTCAAATCAGGCCCAGAAACAAATAATGGGTGTCTAAAGCTCAGAAGAGAAATCACATAATTATGGGGAGCGTATAATAATATCGTTTTCGGATTCTTTCTTAGTGGTGGGAGCCACTGAGATTGATTGCCTGGCGGTTCGTTCTCCATCCAATGTGGGCCGCATCTGTGGTGCGTCTGGCCAAAAATAACAGCTGGGTCCTCTAATGCAGATCCGTGTCAGATACATGTATGAGACCACAAGAAGTCTTTTCTGTGTTGTTGTCTTTTATGAGTGCATCCTACAACAATATGAGTATTTTGATTCTGCAAGAGCAATTACTGACTTATAATGTATTTCAGTAGGTAGGAGGGATAGCCGCAACAACTTAATGTGCATTTTAAAACATTCAAAACAAGTTAAATAGGAGCAGCGTGCTCACAGGAAACTAATGGAACAAACGCCCGCAATCAAGTTATATATGCTCCTACTCATGTTTAACAAATTGAATCAAGTTAAAGTGCTGAGTTATTCATATTTTATAGATGGGGAAGCTACTCATCACAAAACACAACAAACAATGAGGATATTCTGAATATTTTATAAAAATCTTAATGAAAGGAAAAAAATTTGTCTGGATATTAGCTTGGAAAACATTTCAGTGAGGTGGAATCCTGCCAACGTTTTCAACACATTTGTTTTGACCGTGCAGCAACCACAAACTGGCTCACCGACCCTGTCTGTGGGGGCCTTTGTTTTTTGAACAGTTTCTGTCGATCGCATTAAGTCCCCTGGTCATGAAAAAACAAGTAGAGAGGAAAATTATCTTTTTGTTTTGCTTTGCTCCGATTTTCCAGTTTTTTAACTGATTCACTGCAGTCCAATTGAGTATTCAAGAGCAACTTTTATCTCTGAAAAATGTATTGGGCAAATATATTCATCTCTCTTTTTCTAAGATATTGCTAAATGAAATCCAGTGCAAGCAATTCCCTTCAGATATTCCATAAAGAGTAAATAGAGTCCCCCTATTTGAAGGCCTCAGGGGTTTGTTAGAGAACATTGTTGAACAAACATGATCATAAAGACCAAGGAACACAGCAGATACAGTACAGTTATGGAGAAGTTTGAAGCATGGTCTGATTGTAAAACTATGTATGAAGCTTTGAACATCTCAAGTACTGGGTACTGGGTAATTCATCAAAAATGGGAACAGTGTGGCACAACTGCCCTCCAACCAAGGCATGGCCATCTGTCCAGACTGGGTCGTTGTGCACTCTACAAATCTGGACTTTATAGAAGAGAAAGTAATTTTTACATGAAAGTACTGCGAATACACTTTGACAGCTTGCCACAATTCACCCAGGAGACAGCAAGCATGGGAAATGAGGTGTTCTGTTCGAGTATTACCAACATTTAACTTTTGGGCCTGAATCCAAAACACTATATTTGGATTGAAATTAACCCTGAGGATCATGTCCTCACCTCGACCCATGGTGGTGGCAGCATCATGCTGCGTGGTTTAGCAATGACAAAAAATTGAGTCACAGTTGATGGGAAGATGGGTTTAGCTAAACACAATTACTGCAAAAACTGTAAAACAATTCAGCACAGGAGCAAAGGGTCAGCCTCCAGCTGGCCAGTGACCCTAAACATACAGCAAGGGCTACGGTTTAGGTCAAAATATATTATTGTGTTAGAGTTGACCAGTCAAAGGTCGGACCTAAATCCAACAAAGGGTCTGTGGCCAGACTTTAAAACTGCTGTTTACAGACACACCATTTAATCTGACAAAGACTGAGTTATCTGCAAAAACAGGGGGGTATAAAGTGCAGTCTCTAGGTATGCAAAGCTGGTCAAGGCGTACTCCAAAAGACTTACAGATGTAATTAAAGGTAAGGTGGCGCCCCAAAATATTGACATAAGGGGTTGAAATCAAATGGACACCCTTTTTCAAAAACATTTATAATTTTTCTTTTCACTTCATAATTACGCACTAAGCACTGTTAGTGCGTAACATAAAATCCCAACATAATACAAGGAAATTTATGGATGCAAAGTGGCAAAAGGTTAAAAAAAAGGTTACATGGATACGAAACGTTGTGGAAGGCACTGACAAAAGCATTGTAAGAGCTGCTGTATTTTCAAAGCTCACAACAAAGAAGTGAAGGGATAAAGAAATAAACCAGCCAGGCTGACTTTCAATGGGATGCTCGATGTTATTCGGAACAGCACGCTCTCCCGCTTTATCTGCGTCTCTGTTTTCTCTCCATCTCTTGAAATGTGAACTATAGTGGGAGTTCTGGCTGTGCCACGTGGACCCAGGCTACCTGCCAAGGCCTGTCCACATGCCTTGCCACGAGCTCTCCCTGTGAGCGCGCCGGAGCTGTTGAGAAGCTTAAGAGCCTCTTGACTTCTCTCTGTTCTGTATGTTTTTCCTGCGTCTCCATGGGTGACATTTTGCCCAGCTGTGACTCGTATCCATCTGTCAAGTTCGGGAGGCATGGGTGTTGCAACAAAGCTGCATTTATTACATTTTTTTATGCTGCCTTTCAGCCGCCGACACCTAATAATGCAAACAGTTCTTACTCTTTATTTCTCCAGTCAAATGCTCCAAAAACACATCGGTCTAATAGTGCTCAATGAGAGTGAATGGTGGGGTCTCACGATTTGAAACTTGTTTGTCTCAAAGCTGTCTTTTCCTCTTCCAGAGGTCATGTTTTTTTTGGGTTTTTTTCATCAGCATCTTGGATCCCTGTTCACTTGGTGATTGGTAAACATTCCTGAAGTATTAGAAGATTCACTTGTGGGTCATCTGGACTGTGTACACAGGCTTTCTTTTTCAGAACTGAGGGTGGTCTGAAGTATTCCGATCAAAACCTCCTGGTGCATTTCACAATCAAAACCCACATTGAATGGGATGTCAGGTAAAAATACCCACACCACCTGTGGGTTTTAGAATGTCAGCATAATATTGAGCTAAAGGAAAAGCCTTTAAAGTCCCTTTTGTCAAGTTTTCAATTTCTAATCTTGCATTTGGAATCATTTTTAACTACTGTAAATACTCCCGATGTGTTGCTCTCGTTGTTAGGAGATGCTCCAAAGATGATCTCCACCCAGCATGGTTTGTTAACATAGGATAACTTTAGTTTTTGCCAAACAATGACACACACATTATACAATGTGAGTATAAAGAGGCGAAAAAGCAGGGCACATTCAATATTTATCAAAAGCATCTGGAAGGAAAAACCATCCAAGCATCTCTTTGTCCCGCAGCAACAGATGCTCTGTTCGGTAATCTCTGGCTTACAGTTGTACAGCAAGGATATTTCTACAATGAAATTAGTCACAGAGGTCATAGAACATTTTGGAAACACTTTTTTTTTTTTTTTTAAATCTGATTTCAGTCAAAGTGCTAGAATGTGTTTTTTTTTTTTTTTTTTTTTTTGGCTCAATAAGACAGAAGAATAAGTATGGGGAGTTTTTGACAACAGCTGGCTGCGTGACCAGATCGTCCACAATGGGCTGTTATAATGAGTGGAACACTCAAAAAGCAGATCTTAAACATGACAAGGCAAAAACCTCTCTGAACCACTTAACACAGCTGTGGCTGTGGATACAACCAGTGAGAGAGGCGTTTATAAGAAAACAATAAAGTGGGCCTCGCTGGAATTACAGGGTGGAAAAGGGTGTGGCGGCCATTATTTTTGAGCCGTGTGAAAAACAGGGATGCTGCCAGTATGACAATCCCGACACCTTAAGTATCACCATGACAATGTCCAGCCTTTCAAGGTTAAATATGTTGATTAGGATCTTATACGGTACAATTTGATTTGAGAATGATAAAATATTGATTCAACAACAATGCAATATTACATCAACAGGATACTGATAGATTATGACAACAACGCAAAAGTAATATGATTGGGATGCAATAACTTTACTAACAGATGCTATATAGTATGGTTAATTGAAATACAATTAGATACAATGGATAGATTTAAAGGAGCGATAAACAAAACGTCAAACACACTGAGCTATATAATACACTGGAGTGCTGATTTTGCCGAAAAACTGAAGTCACTGGCCGCCATCTTGCTACTCCCTACTCTCACAGAATCCCATAGGATTTGCTTGAACCAACAAGCAGTTTTCTGGCTGTGTGAAAACATTTCACAGGTAATTCTACAGTCAGTGGATGTACTAACACTATCAACTACTAGGAAATTAGGTGCCGAAATATTTTACATGTTATTCATATTAAATGTATATATATGTATATATAAGTATGTGTATATGTATATATGTATATATATGTATACACATATGTAAATATATGTTTTTGTATATTGTTATTTATATATTTATAAATGTTAAACATATATATTTAAATGAATAAAATGCTAAATATTTCAGCACATGACTTTCTCAGTACTTGATATTTTTTAGAACATAACATAAAAGTATATGGCATTTGACATTTTAAAAGTCTTAAGCCCCCCTGAACATGAGAAAATCCTCGTTATTCGATGCTGTAGCGCACATATTCCCTAGTTACTGGAGGGAAATAGGGAGTACCAATATGGTGGCTGGTGGCTTCAAAGCGACTCGTTCAAACAGACGGTGATTAGCACTCCAGTGTATTATATAGCTCAGTGGTCAAACATCACACACCAGCTCTCTGTGTTAATGTCCAGTCTCTTGTCTGCAAAGCAGGGCTGGCTGTGTGTGCTTGTAGGTCCTTGTGCTCCCACTCAGGGCTTAGCCCCTCCCTGCCCATAAAATGCCACCATCTGAGCAGTGTAACGTAGAAGCAAAATGGCCAAGAGCACATCCAGTGGCTCTAAACATTCTCTTGCGAACAGGATTATAAAGTTATGAGTTACTTGTTCGCCAGACATATTCCTTTGAAAGGTGATGCTTTGTATTTATCCTGTTGTGCCGTTACGCATGTTTTAAGTTATTTAATGCATAATAAATAACTCTCGGTCTGTTAGGTATTGTCCAGTGAATATCAGCCCAAACAGCTGATATTAGGACAATAGTTGAAAGAGTCATGAAAGAGTCGGATGATGGCAGAGCGAGATGAAGACCAGCATTAGGTTTAAACGCCGTAGTTATGTTTACCGGGGCAGTAGCAGTAAGTTATCCGGGAAGCTAGTAGTGGCTAATGCCAGCGGCATTTGACGATAACTTAAAAATACTTTTAAGCCATATTTTTGTTGTAATAAGAGGGCTGGAAAACACAAACATTAATGTCACATCGGGGTATAAAACCCTTATGGAAATAAAGTTTGTTATTACCGTAAAACACACCTAAAACACATCAACATAGTATGGTTTCAAAGTTGCTAGCGGGAGCTTAGCCTGTTAACTCTAGGTCGTAGAGTGTGTGGTGTCCTTGTGTGTCTTCCACTACACGCAAACAGATTTCACTCAGGATCATTCAGCTGTCAGATGGAAAATCTTGCAAAAACCTGTCAAGATTAAACGTCAGTTCGGAGAAAATTAACATGGATGAGTGGGGAAAATAAGCATTACAAAAATAACTGGGGTTATTTTTGGAATGAAAATAGAAACACGTGTTTTTAATGACTGGAAATAAACAATCCCTTTTGGTAAAGTAAAAAAAAAACTTCTGATTCAAACTTCAAGCTCACATTGTTTAATCATTATATTGTCTGCAATAGTAGGTCAAGCTAACTCATTCACCAGAAATAAAATAATTATCAGAAAATTATGTATGGTTTTATCCCCTGGAGTCACTTGACAGACTTTAGTGCTCCAGCACTTAACTCATATAAATTATATAAAAATGCTGCTATAATGTTCCAAAAACAGTTGTGGCTTTTGTTTATTTCTGAAGGACTGTCTGTCTCTGCACATTTGGCTACAAACATTCTTCAGTAACTGAGCATCACGCTCAGCTGCAGACCTTAGCACAGGGTTTTTTGGGCTTCTGAGGTGCTATGTTAACCAAAGATTGCTTCCTCTCTGGTTTTATATGATGCTAACATATTCTCTTTGTGGTTCTAATTAATTGTGTGCGTGTGTGGTTTGGTTTCTTTTTTTGTAAACTAAGCTCTTTGCTTTGAACTTTGTAATTATTAGTAACTACTGTTATAAAGGCATGGGGGGCTGCGCTCTGATCCCTCCCGCTCAGGATTAACTCACAAGCTGAGTCGGCCCTAAAAAATGAGGTGTAGACTGGAACCAGACTGACAAGCTGATCGGAGTGGAATCAGATCCGAGTCCAGACTACGACATTCACTGCATGAGATATTAAAATACAATATATGATACAGCACATAATGGTACAATATAGAAACGATATCCTGAATACCATGACAGTATCACAAAAAGACAAAAGAAAATAATCAGGACTAATCGAGGTGTCCTGTCCATATGCAGCAAAAAACTGTGAGTTTTGAAAAGCAGCAGTTAAATGTCCAGATTTTTTAGGACAATGAACTATCCAGGTGTAAGGGGGAAACAACCTGTTGATAATGGGCTACTTACTGGATCTTCAAAAGCAATGATAACAGAAAATGATCTGAGATAGTCTGAGATAGTTGAGTTGGTCCACATACTGATTGTGTCAGGCCAAAAGAAGCTAAAAGCCTTTAAATTTCAGAAGTCAGTGAGTCAGTACGACAACAAACGTGGATATTAAAATCCACACAAATTGAAAGGTTGCCACAAAATTTAACATTTTTAAATAAAATCCATATCATATTAAACTGGGTGGTAAACAACAGTACACAACCCAGGATGTTTGAGCTTAGGCAAAAACAGCTACAATTCAAATGTTGACTAAGTCACAGCAGGCAAAAGTCTGCATTTAAGTGTTTTGAATACAGTGGCACTTCATGCACCTTCTGCAGTCCAACATGGGGAATTGAAAAAGGACCAGTTGGTTGGGAGGAGCTCACAAATCACTCTGTTGTCACCTGGTTTCAGCCATGTTTGCATCAACAAAAGAAAATCCAGGATGTGAGAGTGGAAAAAGTAATTTAAGATAAAGTTTTTATTAGTGATCTGCAATCAAACAGAGCCACAATGGTCAGTCTGCAGGGCGACACAACCAAGAGAGCAGAGGTTCTCCTGTAATAATCAATAATCATCTTTATGTGTCATTGCAACATACATTCCAATGAAAATTGTACTCTATAGTACAATTTAAAGCTATAGTTGGTAATCCTGTTCAGAAACACTTTTTGTTATACTGGGTAAAATCATCCTTCCATCCTGAAAATAGTAAATGCATTATGTATTCACAAAAAGGAGGCTAAAAAAATCATTATCTGTGGAAGCTGCAGGCCTGTAACAACTATAACCAATCCCTGCCGTTCGGTCCAAAGGGCAGGGATTGGCTATAGTTTTGTTCCTGCTTTCACCCATAAATGTTATATACTCACCCCCCTCTGTCCCTCAAGTTCCGGGGAATTGCCTTATCTATTGGTTGTCACATATGCCAATCATTTTGAGGCGCTCATGTAATGCCAGTGTTTGTGCTTTTTCCTTCTAAGTTTCCACTTGCTGGGTTTGCATGCGCACCTCTAGTGTTTATGTATCCCGGATACAGTATCCGGTTAGCTTAGCGGCTAGGTTGGCGGCTGGCTTAGCAGTTAGCCATTCATTGTAGCTCCGCTGCTCTCACTACATACTTTGAAATGGCTGAGAGTCACAAGAAGCGAACCACGTTCATGTTTTTTTAGAAGAAGAGGAAGACCTCAGTAGAAAGAAGTAAGACCAAGGTGGGTTTGGGAGATTTCTTTCACGCAAACCCCCAGAAAAGCGTAACAGCAAGGTAAGATGGTCTTGCACCTGCACAGTTATTAAAAAAGGGACTTGGGGAAACTTCTGGAAAAATCGGCAACCCTAGCTTTAACCCATCCCCTGGGGAGCAGTGAGCTGCCACTGTTCAAACACCTGGGGAGCATTCTGGGGCTAAGAGATTTGATCAGGGGTCTAGAGTAGCAGTCTGTAGGATTCGAACCCACAACCTTGCAGCCTCTCCAGAATGCAAGTGCTCTGCCCTCTCACCACTAGGCCACCACTCCCCATTTTTATCAAGAAAATGGGGAGTAGTTGCTAATGAATTTGTCACCAGTGTTCCCTTTTATGGCCAAATTCACTTCAAACCAAGACCACAAAACAATCTTGTTTTAGAGGTAATATTGAATTGATTACCTTGCAAAATTACTACTGTCAAATTTTATATTTATACACATATTACACAGGTAAGATTACTGCTTGTCTAAAACAGGACAGGTAGCATTGTAACAAGGTAATTGGTGTTAGGCTAAATACCCTTTCAGAGTCTTATCCTTACTCTAGTGATAACACGTTTTTGAGTGTGTCCTGTATTTTTATAATACAAATCTAATACAGTATACTCTTGGATTTTTAAGATGAAGGACTACATTTCAGGACAACGGGGCAGAGTTTTCCCTTATGTTTAATTACAAGACTGGACCTAATAAGATTTCAGTTTTTAAACACTCCGCTGACCACACTGTGCTGACCAGAAGGGCGTTTGCTGCCCAAAACTCTGCTCTCTCACTTAACATTTGCCGTTGTTAAATTCAGGAGTGCTCATCAACAACCGCACAGTATGACTAAGTGACCTCATAGCCTTACGACAAAGTATATACTCAGTCAGTGCACAGCAAACACAGCTGCGGTAACCATGCAAATACAAATGGGGTCGAAGCCCTGCTGATTTGGAAAGCTGCAATCAAAACGCTGAGAGCGACATAAAACCATAACACCATGTGTTTGTTTTTATTGGTGGCACTCTTCATAAAAAAATAAAACAGCCTTAAAACAACATATGCATTTGTGATCTGTGAAACACTCAAGTGTTGGTGCACACATTTAAACACCCATGTCACCAGCTTCAGAAAACTCTCATGACAGAATCCTCTGTGACGGTGGGTGGTGCTGACATTACCACACAGTGGTACAGTAGGTGGGAAGTACTGTACATTAAGGCTTTATGCACACAGATGTTTTTAATGACTGGCGGGCTTAATTCATCTGAAGACTTTGAATAGAGAGAATATTAAAGGATGCAAAAAAGAAGTATTGACAAAAGCACGAAAGGGAGCAGTGTCAAAGAAAACCAGAGTATAACTTGTTGAATTAATTCAAAACTGTTCATTAATTAACTAAGAAACATATGGCATTACAAAGAACAAATCTGAAGCAAAGAAAACACTTTATCTTTATATTACTGAGATTTTTATAACTCATTGCACAACCTGGGTTGAGTGATGGGGTATGAATACTGTTGCTCATACTCCCAAGCCATTTTCACACTATCACTTAACAACCACACATTTCAATGCATTTTATTGGGATTTAATGTGACAGACCAACACAAAGTAGCGCATAACTGTAAAAAGGAAAGGGAATATGGTTTACAAAAAAAAAATAAAATGTACATGTTCAGCCACCCTGAGTTAATACCTTTTAGGAATATCTTTTGCAGCAATTGCAGTCTATCGGGTGTGTCTCTAACAACTTTGCATCTATAGACTGAATTTTTTTTTTGTGTTTGTTTTTTTGCAAAGAGCTCCAGCTCAGTCAGATTGGATGGAGAGCGTCTGTAAGTAGCAATTTGTGTTGTCATTGATTCTCAATTGGATGCACATGTGGACTTTGACTGAGTCAGAAATCTTTTTAGTCTATTGTCAACAACATGAACTGTGTATCGTATAGGTCCATCCTTCTTCTGAGTAGGTGGCTGTATTTTTATATTTACTATGAAATTAAAAAGCAAAAAACATTGTTAATAACAGATTAACAGCAGTTTCCATTTTAGGAAGATTTTAAATCGGCAGTAAAAACTGTTGGCTTAAATCTAAACAAGTCTGCATTAACCACCTCTGCTGGCGAGCTAAATCTGTACGATTTTTGAATTGCAGTCCAGGAACGAGCAAAATAAATCCAAGGGCCGCAATCTGGACAACCCTCGTTCAAACCTTTGTCACTCTGCCTGAGTGTTTCCGCTTGACGTTCATCCATTAGAGCAAGGTCGGTGGAGTTTATAACTAATCGTTTTCCTGTTGACAGATTCCTCTACCTGAACTGTGAATCTCTGGAGCTCATCCAGCTACCAGTTTTCTCCCCTGCCGTTACACATTTAATTGCGGGACAATGTCACCTTTTCAAGATCCGCTTGTCTGCAGGCCCAAGGGCCTCCTACCTGCTTCTCAGATAATGCTCTCCTTGTCTGAACAGTCAGTTTAGGCCACGCCCATGTCTTGGCAGGTTTGCAGTTTTCCATTTTTTTGATTATGGATCAAACAGTGATCTGTAAGATGTTCAAAGCTGAATATTGTTTTACAATGTAACATGGTGGCTTTTGAAGGCAGACAGTTGTACACTGAAGTCCTGGGTTGTAACGTGACAAAATGTGAAAAAGTTCAACAGGTATTAATATGTTTGCTGTATACGACTGGCAGTGGGTTATATTTGCTAAAATATCCAAATGAGAGAGAAAGAAATGCTCTTTTTCTGGATCTACCACAACTTTACTTGTACCAGCTCTGTAATTACAATTTGATGGGGAGCTGACTCTTCTCTGTGGCAACATCCATGCTTAGTGCCAGGCTCTAATGACTTTGTCCAGCCTCAAACTATAAAAATGGCTTGTGCAGTCAGAAGCTACAACTTAGGTGACTGTGCCCAGGATGGAAATATATCAGGGACTACCTGAAATGAAAGATTCCAGAGAGTTTTGAAAATAGAGAAATTGAAACAAGGATTTATTATAGCTGAGAAACAAAACAAAACATTGAAAGGTTACGATCTTTTTTTGTGTTTATTAGCACCTGCAATGAAAACATGACGTTCTTTAAGCTGCTGCCCAAAAGGCTCCATTTAGGAATTCTAAGTACTACCAAGAAGAAGGTTACTGCAAAACAAAAGCATATTTCTTTTTATGGCCTCTTAAAAGATTTATGAGTACTGACCTGAAACAAATCCCTGGCTCTGCAGGAAATTTACTGTGTGGTTGGCTTTATTTTTTCATCGCCACAACAGGTGTGGTGTTCACCAACTCAAATTCAAATACTAAATGTTATTCTTATTTCAAAGGCTTGGGTGTTAGTCATTTCCAGTTACCTAACAGCAAAATACTCTGCACTAGCTTTAATGGAGAGCAGGTGATGGATGGATGGGCTTCAGAGTTTCCCAAAAACTCCTTTGGCTTGTGAAGATAATTAAAAAGAGGAATCAGGAAAAATAAATAAACACAGCCGGACCAAAAAAGGATAAACTTCCTGCCGTGAGTGTCTTGTATTGAGGGTCAGAAATGCCCCAATCCAATACAGAAATTAATGGCTAAAATGGGTGGATTTCTTATTTTAATAAAATTTGAAAAAAAAAATAAAAGTATATAGACTTCTATAGAATTCTGTAAATGTGAAACATACACTATACGATAGATTACATACGATATTTACTTATTTTGGAAACCCTGAAAAAGTCAATGAATTAAATATTAATTCTGTCAGAATCTACTTAATATTTCAGTGTTGCTGTGATTCAGTCCATCATGAGATATAAACTGATATAAAAGTTGGTTTTAGGAACAGGAAGTTGTAGCAATACCTTTATTATTGTTTAATAAATATTATAACTTTTATTAGGTAGTGCACAATTTTATGATTGTAACTGTAAGTGTGCTCAGTATTGCTTTTTGGGCTGTTTGTGTGATGAATGTTTCTTTGTGTGTGGGACTGCAGGTGCAAATTAAAAGAAAAAGAAATATGGAGGATCAGGCCATACACTACTATTGTTAAGTTATTGACTGTAAATTAACTGACACTGGTGATCTTCATTTACCATAAATAGGCAGGACACAGGCCGATAAAGGATAGGGAAAGACATGCAGCAAAAGCTCCAAATCAGGAATCCAAACTTTGAATGGCTGTGTTAAGGAGCTTACTCACAGCTTGAAAGTGGAATAATCAGGAGACTTTTCTTTTTTAAATCCAATGAGTGGTTTTGTCAAGCAACTCTAAAAAGAACAAGTTTTACTGGCAGATTTTGCAAATAAAGAGCACATCACATGATAGCCGGAGTTTGTTTTAAACCCTTACACAGAACCCTCAGCTTGGAAACTTCTCAACTTTACAAATAATTGACGGTAGCAATTTTAAGTTGGCTCTTTGTTGCAGACATGATTACAGAACATAACTTAAGAGACAAAGCACAAACATTACAAAATTGTATACAACTCCTTAGCAGATATGATTTGTCTCTCCTTTATTGCCTATATGATATCATTAAAGGGAAAGTATTGGGAAACAAGCCTATTTTTCGGTGTTGTATGTCACAACAAACTGAAACATTCATTACAAAAAACTCAACCCTGTCACTTTCTTGGATCCCCATTTTTGAAAATATGTCATTCAGGGAGCTATTCAGTGGCGCCATGTTGCTGTGGTGGTTAGCACTGCCGGCCTACAGCAAGAAGGTCCCCAGTTTGCAACTCATTATGTGCCCGCTTTGTTTGGTTTGGGGTTTTTTGCTGCCACTCCGGCTTTCTCCAACAGTCCAAAAGTGTGCGTTATAGATCAGCTGTTGATTCTATATTGACAGTGAGAGTAAATTACTAAATAGATGTGGATTTTGTTTGTGCTACGCAGTTTGCTTCAAGCTATAGTTTATGTATGTCATTTGACATCATAGCTAAATTGGCTTGTGGTACACTATGTCTGGTGTTTTATATCCCACAAGAAAATCTGACATTGCTAAAACTTGATGAGTTATTCCAAGCCAGCTGAGAACTGCTAAGGAATATCCTAATTTCAATTGTTTTATTTCATTGATCACCATTAGAACACGACAAACATTTTTTTTAAATTAGCACCAACAATTCTACACTAACGATACCTGCAACTTTCACTGTTTTTTTATATAAACACAGCATCTATATTGGATATTGAACTGGTGCTGGACTACACTTAGGTGAAATTCCAACTTCATTGGGCACTTTTGTTGTGTTTCCAAATTTAAAGTGCAAAGAAATGCAACTTCAATCACCCAAGAGGCTGTTATTTCTTTTAATATTGGACCCATATGTACAGTTGTTTATGAATGTTTAAAAAATGTGGGTCATGTGAAGCTTGATTCGCAAAAATCTTTATTTCAAAAAGTGGTTGTTGACCAACAAGGTTCAAACTGCAGAAAATTAAATGATAAACAGCTAAGACTAAAATTCGGTTCTGTTAGCCACATGCTAGTTTGGACTCTGAGTGCAGTGATTTCAAATCTCTCTCCCCTAAAGTCAGCTGCAGAGAAAATGTATCTAAAAGCAGAGAACCATAGTATTTTATTCCGTTTGTACATAGATCTAAGCATTCTATACATATTATTTGAACCCAGAAAATCAAAACACATAAAAAAGAGGCATTCTGTTGTGCTGTTCAGTTTACCGCTATGCATTACAATACTTCGCCTCACAAAAGCATTTATACACCATGTATTTTTCAACATTTTTTTCTCATTATAACCACAAAATATTTAATTTGGGATTTTATGTGATAGAGGAAAGCAAAGCATGATGTAATGGTAAAAAGATACATAATTTTCTTTTTTTTTCACCCCAAGAAAATCAGAAAAGAGTGGCAAACACTTGTGTTCGTCCCTTTCGTCCTTGATGACCCTAGATGAAATCACAACAGAACCACTCGCTTTTTTAATTTATGCTCTGCAGTTATGTGAGCAGTTATGTTAAAGCTGGAAAATGAGGTCATGTATTGTGAGTTGAAAGTTGGACCACAAACCAGACAAGAGCTTAGAATAAGCATGGTTAAAGATTTTATAGTAAAGATGACAGAAAACGTACAGACTTTTCATGAGAAGGACAGGCCGTGGACCACAAGTAGAGAAGCGGAAGGAGCCAGTGATGACTAATGAAAACCAGTCAATTTATAAACTGAGGAACAGGAATGTGTTACAGCTGTGGAGGAGAGCAAAACAGGGAGACTGAGGAAAGGTGAATAATTAACGCAGAGGGAACTGAAAAGGGCACAAAGGAAACAAAAACAAAGAGTAAAACTGATCTAAGATGATAAAATTAAACACACGACATAACAGAACACACGACATAAATAAGAAAATGAACAAACTTAAGAGCAGAAAATGAACTGCATATGGCAAAACTTTTTAAGCATAAACTAAAAACAAAGAAATCAGAAAACTGACACAAATTTAAACTTTAACCCAAACACCCAAGGACAGAGTTATGGAGAAGTTTAAAAGCTGAGCAAGTAGAGCTTTGCAGTAGTCGCAGAAACAAAAGCTCATAATAACTGTGGAGGACAACTGTAAGGTTCGGACTCTAAAAATCTGCCTGTGATAAAAAAGCTGAAAAAATAACATAATTGTTGAAAGAAAGCCATATAAAGGGGAAGAAGATGCTGAGACCAAAATTAAAAAAAATTTGGACAACAATATTTGTGTCAGAAAGCTAACACAGCACATCACTGCAATGGCAGCTTCATGCTTTGAAGATGCCTTTTTTTCGGCAAGGACAAGGGATTTGCTCAGATAATTCAATTGAGAACCTGTGGCAAGGCTGGAAAATTGACATGTACATGCTTTCCATCCGGTCTAACTGAGCTTGAACCACCAAGGCAAAAACGTCCATCCGTACCCCCCAAAAAACCTGCTGCTTGGGGTTTGACACATTGATTCATGGGGCTGAATTCCCCCGCCCCCCAAAATTCATACACTAACCTGACAAAAGCTAAAGGGGTGTGAATACTTTTGCCAGGCTCTGTATATTGCCCTTTAGGCTACTCACCTGAGACACGCTTAGGTCTGTGTATGAGCTCTCCAGAGAGTGAAATTCTGCAGCAGGAAGAAGCAGGCGAATTTTAGAGTCAATCTCCATCAGCTGCTCCAGATCAGAAGGCTCGGGGGTGTAACCCTGGCCTGCTGAGGCTGACGTAGCCCACATAGCCTCCTGGAAAAAAGTCATCAGCAGGGTAAGTCATGGTCCATGGGGTATAAGTCTGCTTTGCTCTGTAGCAACCTAAACAGAGCACTGATAAACATTATCCAGCAATATTATTACAGTGATATCAGAATCAGGGAAGAGGTGCCGTCTGACTTTAGCTCATGGTATTCACTTCTGAATGAGTCCTGTGTCAATTAGTGACACACAGCACTGGCTCCGCATCTCGGCGACACTCCTAAAAGGTTCTGTGGGAACCAGTGCGTGGATGTTGAGTTGAGCTCAGCACATCACGGTGGTGAGATAAGACCTATTAAGAACACTAACATGCCAAAGCAGATCATAACTCTGAACAGAGCACAGCTGTAACCTCGGAGTGCTGGGAGGAAAACTGGCAAAAGCAACATAGGACCTCATTAACGAGGTGGCGTGGAGCCCGAATCCAAAATGATAAAGACCCACAATTTTTAATTACGACATGAACCTCTTGTTTGGATGTTTTCTGTTTTTTTGAACCACGGCAGGGATTTACCTGTACAAGCCAGAACATGCGAGAGAGGCCTTTTTGTTCGCATACATGTTCTGCAATAATGGAATTCCAGTTTTTAAACAAACGCAGAAACATAAATATACTAAGCATAAAATGCCTTAATGTTCAAATTCCTCATGTAGGTATAGAGAAGGCATCCAGTACCTTGGAAAAGTAATCAAACCCTTGAGCTTTTTCACATTTTATCACCTTCCCAACTCTCATGTAATTAAATGTAATGTAATGTAATGAAACTGTATTTCATATTAGGCCACTTTGACTCAACACTTTATATTTCCTACTCCTGCACATCCACAAGCTGAAATGTTGCCCATTCTTTGCAAAATAGGTCAAGCTCAGTCTGATTGAATTGATAATGTCTGTCAACAGCAGTTTTCAAATCTAGTCACAGATTATAAATTTAATTTAATTCTGAGCTCTAACTTAGCCTTACTTACAGATATACATGTAAGCATATGTTTTAATGTAAACCACTGGTTTTCACACCTTTTGTCAAGAGGGCATCCCGCTGAACGTGTTTTCAGGCTGCAAAAACGTTCACTTTTATCATCCAATTCAATTCAGATTTACCCTATAACCCTAATAGCACAAAACTACAAAAGAAAAACATTAGGCCTGAACAGTTGTGTAATATACGGTTCCCTTGCCTTGCAGCAAGAAGGTCCCTGGGTTCAAATCCTGGCCCAGGGTCTTTCTGCGTGAATCTAATTTATTTTGCATCAACCACGTGTTGGCACATGAGATTTGTACCCTCCTAGAATCAGAGTTGGGGGCAGCACAAAATAATTCAAAAATAAGTAAATAAAATCTAATAGTTCAAAGGCCACAATCTGAATTCTATTAAAGCTCTGGCTGTAAGTTTAGGGTTGTTGTACTGCTAGAAGACCTTCAGCCCAGTTCCAAGTCATTTGTAGTCTCTAACACATTTTCTTTAAGGTTTGCCCTGTATGTAGCTCCATCCATATCACCCCATCAGTTTTGGCAAGCGTCCAGTGTTACGTCCAGTGTTAGTTTTCCTCCACACAGTGTTTGGCATGCAGACCAAAAGGTTCTAAGTTGGTCACCATCTTCCCCATGTTTGCTGTTTCCTCTGCACAGAAGACCAATAAGGGAGCGATTTGCGGAGCACACAACTAAAAGTCAACAGATTATCCCAGCTAAGCTCTGGAACTCTGTAGCCCCACTAGAGCAAGCACGGACCCCTTGGATGTTTCTCTGATTAATGCTGTCCTTGCCAGTTTAGGTGAACGGCATGTCTTGGCAGCTTTGCAGGTGTCCTATACTCTTTGTACTTTTGGGTGATGGATTAAAAAGTGCTCCGAAGCTCCATCTCGCCCTGCCTGCAGCGTTGCTTGATGTTCATACTGCTGTAATCTTTAGCAAACCTCTGAGGCCTTCACTGAACAGCTGTGTACTCCCAAGAATAATCTACACACAGATGCACTCTGTTTACCAACTAGCTGACATTGAATGAAGACTGATTTTATTTAGGGATGTGAAATTAAAATGGAAATACTATATACATGCTCCGCCCATTTTTGCCATATCCAGACGTTTGACAGCTTTTAAAGCTGCAAAGGGAAGCATTTCAGACCTAGCTGGATACGCTGGATACACATGACCCTCTGTGAAGATCAGCTTAAGCTGCGTGTTTGCTTGCAGCATCACAATTAGCCTCCAAACTGATCTTTCCATCATATATTCTTGGAAAAACATAAATAATAGTTGGACTTTGAGAATGAGCTAACACAATAAGGGTATTCACAGGAAAATCATAATCGTTGTTTATGCTGCACTGTCGATGCCTTATTTAGACAAATCTGTATGTATTTAAGCAGCTATTTATCTTTTTCCCACAACATCTGAGGAATTAGGCGAGGAATGTTCGCACTTATGTACTTAAGTACAAAATGCCCAAAAATCTTTGGGAATTACTGTCGACTAATGCCATGACTGTACCACCACTTCACAGCGGGGCGGAGGGTGCCCGTGTGAGAATAGAAATGTCTGAAGTAAACATTGAGGAGTCCTTCTTGACAGATGTGCACCGAGGGATTCTGGCAAGAGCTGAGTGACGTCCACTGCCAAAGTCTTGGCGACATAAATAATGTCCTCACTCCATTATGGCCATTCATAATAGCATCCCTTACAATAACAGGAAACAGGAAGGCTTCCTGCAGCCAATAAAAAAGTTGAAAGCATCTGCACTTCCCTCAGTTTGGTATCTGCCACCATAATCATTGCAGTATTGTTTTAAAGTCAAGGCAACCGTCGTTTGAAAAAAAAAAAAAAAAAAAGCAGCGAGACATTCAAAAACCCTAAAAACCCTGGCTAGCTGTTCTACTGAGGCAGAGCTGCGTGGGTCGAGTTAAACAGAACCGCATGTTAAAAGGTAAATGTGTTTTTCGCCTGACTTTTCGACAAGCATCAGCCCATCAGACTTTGGACTGGTTTCATAGTTGCCAAGGGGGTAATTAAGGCAAATTAAATGTGAAAATAAAAACAGGATGAACAGGACGAATCACTGGATTGCTCCAAGTGGCAACGTCTCAGCTCGATCCTCAAAGGAGAAACAAAAGGTCTCTTTCTCATCGCTTCTGGGCTCTATCTTTCCACTCCTAACGTGAGAGCAGCTGTAGAACTACCTAAACCATCCATGCTTCTTAAATTTTGCAGACAAACAGGAGGAGGGGGGGGAGAGGGGAATGACTGTGAAACCGGGATTATAAAATTAATTCACAACATGCAGCATTCCAAGCAAACCACATGAGGCATCTGACATCTGGTTCATAATCTGAAGTGCATTGAGGAGTCAAAGGGTTCCAGTCTAGAGCAGGGGTCTGTGACCTGCAGCTCCAGAGGCACTAGTGGCTCATATATATATATATATATATATATATATATATATATATATATATATATATATATATATATATATATATATAGATAGATAGATAGATAGATAGATAGATAGATAGATAGATAGATAGATAGATAGATAGATAGATAGATAAATAAATATATATATATAAATATATATGCTGCCATATATATGATGGCAGCAGCATGGTGTGGAGATGCTTTTCTTTAGCAGGGATGGATAAGATGGTAGATATTAGATGTTAGAATGATAAAAAAAAACAGCTGATGTATGTATGTATGTATGAGTGAATGAATGTAAGTATGTGTATATATATATATATATATATATATATATATATATAATGTATGTACATATACATATACACACATACATACAAACATCAGCTGTATGTATGTACATAGTTTTAAGTGTTATTACAAATAGAGTCGCTTAAGAGGTGCCTCCTCTTAAGGCTTCTGCATAGAGGAAGGTAGAATAGAGAAGCTCCACCTCCAGCATATGTTGTCTGTTATGGCCAAACGTTAGCGTACCTTACTGTCTGTGCCACTGGCGCTGCCCTTTTCCTCTTCATTTATTTCTTGAAGGAGTTCAGCCAGACGCGCTTTCTCTGCATGGGTCAAAGGCATTTCACCCACCTCACTGCTTACCAGCTATTGTATTACACAACATAGTGGGGAAGGAAATGGAAAATCAACATTTGCATCGGATTTTATGCTGTGATGGTATTTAAACTGATATCATGACTTTTTGTTCTTAAAGGGGAACACATTGTTCCTACTGGAAAATGGAAATGTTGAGAAACTCTCTCAAAGACTTTATATAATAGTGCACACGTTTTACCCAACATGAACTTTACCATACCTCGATGTTCCTCTGGACGAAGTCCCTCTCTTTATTCTTAGTTTTGGGAGTTTTGCTGTTGCTCTTCACAAACTGGAAGCCCCCGATACTTGCACTGCTTCCTTTAAATGACTCAGTCAAGCTGTCCGGTTGCTTTTCAGCTGTCAAATAAGGCAAATGTCTTATTTTAGTAAAGAAACATTCAATAAATGCATTTTTTAAACATGATGAAGTATTCAGTAATGAGACATATGGTAGCATTTCAGATCAGTCCATTTTAGTGCCTGAAAAAAAAAACAGGATTCCTCACTCCTTCTGGGCTTCAGTTTGAATTTTTTTTTTTGTCTGTCTCTGGGGTTTTAGTTCCATAAAAATTCACAAGGTTTTTATCAGGAAATGGTTGACGAGTGACTAAAGTCCTGCACACATCTTTTTGGAAAATATTCTAATGTTACATTATTGGGGGGAAAGCAACTGTGAAAAGCTTTCTGGGCTTTTGGCGCCCTCTAGTGCACAAACATGCCAACACAACTGAAACTCTAAGCACCACAAGCTCACTTTGATCCAAGCCTTGGTCACGTCCATCATGCTCACAGTCAGGAACCTGGGTTTCAAACAGGGGTGCAAACCAGTCCTCTGCTTCTTTACCTTTTTCACAACAACAACAACATATTAGTGTTTTCTAACAGTCACAACTTTGGTGCCTCCCATAAGTATTCGACCCCCCTGAACTTTTTCACATTTTGTCACAATACAACCACACACATTAGTATATTTTTTGGAGACTTGTGGGACATGTGATAAACCAACAAAAAGTAGTGTATAACTTCAACATTGAGGGGAAAATTATAAGTTTTCTTTTTGTTGTTGTTGTTTTACAAACCATACCATATCAGCTCTACCAAAAAAAGTAAAAAAACAAAGCAACTGGATTTGGATTTCCGTAGTTGAAGACGTTTCGCTTCAACTACGGAAAACAAGTCCAGTTGCTTTGTTTTTTTACTTTTTTTTTGAATGACCATGACCTGGATGACTGAGAATCTTCACCAGCATACCAGCTCTATTTATAGAGCATTTTGCTCGCAGAACCAAAAGGCTGTAGACAAAATGAACCTGCAGTCATAATAATGAACCAATAATAAAATCAATGGAACCCAAAAATAAATAAAGTTGCCCTGTATTCAAATAATAAAGCAAACACAACATTCCTAAAATGTCATATGCATTTGTATTTCTTCCGTCTTTACTCTGAAACCACCAAATAAAATTCAGGTTAGACCAAATACCTCCAGAAGTCCCACAATCCACAAGCGTGCCTTTTAATCTCAGTATAAATTCAGCTCTCCTGTGAAGGCATTCACAGTCTTGTGAGAGAACATTAGAGAACAAGCAGCATGATGAAAAGCGAAGAACACAGCAGACAGGTCAGGGGTGAAGGTGTGGAGAGGTTTGAAGCTGACTTTTGATTAAAAAAAAAACTATATCCCAAGTGATCAACATCTCACAACGCACTGTCCATACCATTATCTGAAAATAGAACGGCTATGGCACAGCTGCAAACATAATGAAAAAAATGTCCACAAAGAAGAGCATTAACCAGTGTGTCCAGAGGCCCGTGTTAGCTGAGTTGATGCTGTAATGACGCAAAGCTCAGGTGGGAGACTCTGTTAAGAAGACAACTATCACTCATGCACCCTACAGATATGGCCTTTAAATCAGAGAGGATGTCATGGCATAAAGATCTCCATAAAAAAAGAAGCCTTGTTTACAGTTCGCCACAACTTGTTAAAGAAAGTCCTCTGGTCAGATGATGCCAGAACAGGCTGACACTTCACATGACATTGAACACATCATGGTGAGTCATTGTGATGATGGCAACTCCATATTGTGGGGATGCTGTCATTCTGGAGTGTCGGAAAAGCTGGTTGGTTATTTAAAAGATCCATAGAGCTTAATGCTTAAAAAAAAAAAAAAAAAGGATTCAAAAGGTCCCAGACCGGGCCAGAGGTTCACATTCAAGCAGGAAAACTTTAAACATAAAATGGTCCAGTCAAAGTCCAGACCTAAACTCAGTCCAACTGAGAATATGTGACAAGACTTCTAAATTGATGACTATAGACGCTCTTCATTTATTCTGACTGATCTTAAAATAATCCAGGAAAGATGAGTGAGCAAAAAACTTATTCATTTCTCATCCTCTTTAAAATGTGTCCATCACTTTGTGTTGATTTATCACATAAAACCCCAAAGAAAATCATTAAAGTTTTGCTTCTAATGTCACAAAATGTTTTGAAAAATCCAGGTACAGTAATAGTTTTTTGCAAGGCACAGTACACTTTTCAATAATGCTCTTGATCTGTGTTGGATTTACACACAAGGTGGGGCTTCCAAAGCCAAAAACAGCTTCGTGTTCAAAGCTTCCTGAGCACATTCTGGGTATCTGTCAGGTTTTCTCTGTAACAAAAGAAAAACAGATCATCATATGCAGAAAAACTAAAAACACTATTTTCCCCAGGCTATAAAGGCACAGACTATGTTAAAAAAAAATCATATCTACCTGGAGCTCTTTCCACAGTTTTGCTTGGAGCTCTTTTCTTTGACGCCGAATTTCTTTTTCTTTGAAGATTTCTGCCGACAGGATTTCATCAAGCCGCCTCATTTCCTCAAAGGCCTGCTGCAGCTTTGAATCCTCATTTTGCTCATCTGCAATTTCAGACTGATCTGAAAGAAGCATTTCTTCTGTTATCTGGATGATGAATCCTAACTTTACCTCAACTAAACAGTGTTGGGATGTAGAACAGTAGTTTGCTATTGTTTCAGCATCTAACCCACAACAAACATTGTGTTGAGTTGCGACTAAATGTTGTTGTGCATCACACACATGCTTTCCAGCAGAGACGGAGCGTTCACCGTGTCTCCCACTGCTGGGTGTTGAATCCAGATTATAGGAAGTGAATTATATAATTAATTAGAGGCTTTTTCACTTGTCAGAGACAAGTCCCTTCGGTTCCAGGGAAAATTAACAGGAAAGAAACAATGGCGTCCCTCAAATGTAACTTTTGATAAATCTGTTTGTACACTCAACTGAGCAGGAGATGTCTCACATTTTAGTTTGTTTTTCTGTTTTTTAGCCGGTCAAAAACTCTGTTACTGTCTGTGGTGTCTGTACTGTTCAGCGTACAGACACGCTATGAGGGTAGTGCTATTCTGAGACGTAAAAAAGATGACATCCCATAGATGACCTCTAAAACCTCGCTAAGTGCGTAACGACAACAAGATCAGCCACAATGATTACGAAAGAGGTGTAAAAAGCCCTCAAATAAATACATTTGTATTGCAAAATTGCAATGTGAAACTTAAAGATTTAGAAAAGAACAACCTTTAACTTGAGTGCATTTATTCAGTGGGTGAAATTCCATGTTAAGAAAAAACTATTCTTGCAAAATCACCAGTATACATTTTTTTGTACGACTACTGGTAATAACCATCTGCTTCGCAGCTTTTTTAAACATGGGTTTTTACCTGGCACTATGCTATCTGTCTTGTTAGCCCTTAGATAAAGCTGGGCAAACTGGTTGCTTGTTGAATTACAGACCAATGCGCATTGGCCAGCATTGTGTCTAAAATTGTTGAAACGATTCTGCTGGACCAAATCTCACAACTTGGTGCATCTTCAGATAGCTTTAAAGCTAAGCTGGGTACACATACGTGTAAATATGCGCTTAAAGAAATTGCTCCTAAATATAAGAGTCAAAATTCCCCAGTTAGTATGTGTTTTTGGGATGCTTTCAAAGCCCTTGATAAAATAAATCATGGAAATTTGTTTATGAAATTAATTTTACTGTAAGAATCTTATTGGTATGCTCTCAAAGAGATGCTGGTTAAATGAGAAAACAGTGTGTCTGCACCACTTAATTTTGGCAATGGGGTAAGATGGTGGTGGTGGTGGGGGGGGGGGGGGGGGGGGTCCCTTATCATTTTTAATTTGTATTTGGACGAGCTGTCAACAATACTTAAGGCCTGTAATACTGGACACACAGCTGGCTATATTGTTTTACATTATTTGATGTATGCAGATGACCTAGTGGTTTTTAGTCTAAGCACTGCAGGGTTGCAACAACTGCTTTGTTCAGGCTATGGCCTGGAACATGACCCGAAAGCATGGTAATGATATGTAGAACTAAGGAGGATAAAACTGCAACATTTCTGGATTTCTATCAGATGCGTTGTTAAATGTAACAAACAAATTAAAATACTTTGGGTTTATAGTTACAGAGGATTTGTCTGACGGTGAAGACATAAATAGACAATGTAGAACATTTTATACTCAGGCAAACACATTAGCATGCAGAGTTGGATCCTGAACAGA
Source organism: Fundulus heteroclitus (assembly GCF_011125445.2). Lineage (NCBI taxonomy): Eukaryota > Metazoa > Chordata > Actinopteri > Cyprinodontiformes > Fundulidae > Fundulus > Fundulus heteroclitus. Next base: position 11,347,235 of record NC_046379.1, on the reverse strand, counting down.
TAAGGTGAAAATAATGTTTAACTCAAACTGTACACCTCTGTACACAGCTCATCTTTGGTCCAATTACAAAACAGGAAGCTTGTAAAGGCTGCAGGAGGCCTACAGCGATGCTTTACTTGTGCTTCTCTGGAGGCCTGGATGGACTACAGCAAGTGAGATGTTTGTTCAGTAGGACTAAACACATTGCAAGCTACCTTGCACAAACTTATGTATGGCTTTATCTGTTGATTGAATGAGTCTGTGAATCACGCTGTTGCTTCGCTGGTAAATTAAAATGTGATCAGATGTAGTGCCATTTGTTATCAGTCCAGGATGTGGAGACACTGGTACAGTTGTCTTTCTAAAGTTACTTTTTAATTTGTTTGCTTTTATTATTGTTTGTTGGGAGGGTGTCCTTTTATATTGGACACAATCTCCACGATCTCGCTAGCTCATCCAGAACACTTGGTCATCTGTTCTGCTCACTTCTTGGCAGCTAACCCCACTGACTTTCTTTAGTATTTTAGGACTGGGGACTGAGATGTCCATAGAAAGCTGATCCATTTAAGCATTCATTTTTTGGATCATTATCCAACTTAAAGACCCAATGACGTACCAATTTTACATTTCTGGCAGATGCTATGCAATTTTAAGAGAAGCAGGGCCCTCAGTATCACAGACGTGATTCACTGTATTTAACAGTGGGCATGCTGGGATTTTTCATATATTCAACCTTTGTTGACAACCCAGTCCCAGTCTGGTTGAGGACACTCTGCATGTTTATATGTCTGATAGTAGGACAAGGGCCTTTTCCTCTAATGCATCTCACACTAGTCACAAAGATTTGGTGACCTCACAATGCCCCTTACTGCAGCAGTTCTCTGACAATGAGCCTTTTGTTTTACCTCCATTACCAGCTCTTCTTGACCCAGTTGAGTTCCGGTTGTGTAACACTTTTGAATCGTTGCGCTGGCTGTAGATATGGGTATATTTAGGCAAGTAGCTATTTTCCTTAGGGCATTTATATTTATTTATGAATATCAACACACACCTGCCTTAAATTGTTTTTTTTTCTCATGTCTTTCCCATTTTGAAAAGTAGACATCTCGGTCAAGTCATATTTATACTCCGGAAGTAGTTAATTATTGATCACTATTTGCTCAGCATGATAAACAAGGTGTGCATTAATATGTTTGTGTTACATTTTTTCCCCCAACTTCTAACACAAACTATTAATAATTACTTGTGGTCGGCACTGTACAACTATTACGTGTTATGTATACTATGTACAGCACTAAGTACATGGTCAGGGCTCTTTTTGCATTAATTACTGCATCAGTGCAGCGAGGCATGGAGGTGATCAGCCTGTTGCACTGGTGAGGTGTTTAGGGAGCACAGGTTGCTTTTATAGATCCACTGAGCGCATCTGGGTCTGGTCCCAAAGTTTCTCCATGGGGCTCAGGTCAAGAGTGTTTGCTGGCCGATTAAACACACCGATCACACAAATCCGCTGCATGGATTTTGGACAACAAAAAACACAGTGGACCGACACAAGCAGATGATATGGCTCCTCGACTCAACATGAAGGCCGAAACTGGATCTCATGCAAATTGGAATCTGTGCCTCTCTGCTCTTCCTTTAGACACCTGGGCCGTGATTTTAAAGTGAAATGCAAGAGCTACCTTAATATAAGCAGATAACTTTGGATCCATAAACAACAACGCAGTCCTTTTGCTCCTAAGGAGTAAGATGCCCTTATAGGAGCGGCGAGTGTGCGTGGTTATAAATATAAATATATATATTTATATATATATATATATATATATATATAAACCTTTCTAAACTTCTAGCTTACTGTCTCTTCGCGCTGATGAGTTATTGATCCGGAGAGGCCGAATCTGTGAATAAATTTCTTACTTTACCGAAGTTACAATCTACATAGCTTTTAAATAAATGATTATAATCATAATCAATAATACTAATTATTGGTATAATGATATAGTAAATTATTGGTAGAATTATTCTATCAGGGATCATCCTTATGCTGTATTTCTAGAGTTTCCAGTACTTTGGAAAGTGCTGTTACTTAAAGGAATAATAACTTACCTTTGCCAGCTTCTGAGGCTCCACCACGGTGTTCCATTTCTCCTCTGCAGTTCTGCTTTCACAGAAATCAGTTGTTTTAGGTTTTCAGACATAATCTCCATTTAAATGAAGCCTACCTTTGGTGTACTATTTACCTGGACGTCAGCAGAATCGTTGCTCAAAACCAAAAGTTCCCATGGCGCAGCAGGACCAACTCTGCTACCCGTTTGCTCGCCGGACGCAGGTCGGGATATGGCATCTAAACCACCTTTAATGATTTCCATGACGTTATTTACTTGTTTTCCCCCCGAAACTTTAGATGGAGTAGTCAGCAAGCATTTGTGAACTGTCTGTGTTTTTTTTGTCTCCCCCCTGACGACGTAAACGGTTGGTAACTAGGGACGCAAACACTCCCCGGATGTTGTTTCCCAGACAGCTGATGGTGAGCCGAGGCGGCAGCAGCAGCAGCAGCAGCAGCTAGCGTAGCGGCTTCAGCTAGGAAGGTAGCCAGCGGTTAGCTTCGGACCGCTGCGCCGCTTACATTTAAACACACATTTGTATTTATAACGTTGCTGCTAGGGGGACACAAAAAAAACATACAGCTCGCTCAGCGTTGCTGAGACGTTGTTTTTTAAATGTCTGAAGAATCGTGAGGTTGTGTCGGAGGGTTTTCTGAGGCCGTGTTTTTATTATTTTTTTTGTGTGTGGTAGGTAAATGACGATCCAGCTGAATCTGCTGTTAGCGACAGCGAGCTAAGAACAATAACACTGACGGTTGACGCGCTTAGCTCCTCTTAGCTGTCAAAGTCGTGTGGAATCTGCTCTTTCTAATGTCAGCTCTCTGTCAGAAACACTGTCAATGTCATTTAAATGCAACCTGTCTTTTTTTTTTTTGTTGTTGTTGTTGTTTGTAACATCTGTTTTATAACGCGGAGCCTTCATTACGTGATAATTATTTACATTCTTAAGGCTTCTCTCAACACAGCCATTAATAAAAAAAAAGAGAGAACGGGCTCGGTGTTGTGTAGCTATTCGACGCTGGGTGAAATGTTTCTCGCTGTAAGGGTCTGATGCGCTCCGTTAGATCGCCGTAGCGCTCCAATCACACCCATTTTACTGGCAGCTCTCCAGGCTCTGCATCGTACCTGCGCCAAAAGCAGGTGTCTGCACACGATGGCAGCGGGAGAGGGTCTCTGTTCTAGCACTGCGCAGCTGTTGCTGTTATGCCATTGTAACCGTGACGTTTTCCCCAACACTTGTTAGGTGGAGCGGATTCTCAAGGGGGGGGAAGATGTGCGATGGAATAGCAGAGTCAATCTCAAACGCCTTTTGGGCCCACACCTCAGCCAGTGAGCGGTCCTTTGTGTTGCTGCTGGTACTGACCCTAGCGTCCACTGGCCAAGGCTCAGGTAAGACACAGAGCTCATGCTTCCACATTAGAGGAAATGAAAGGTTTCTTTTTTTTTTCTGTGTGCATGTAATATAGTTTTTGCATGCAAAATGTTCTGGATTTAACCAAGTGGGTTAAATAATGAGGGTATCTGGAGGTCTGTCTGTTGCACAATAGGCATTGTTATACTGCAGCTTTTTTATAATAGATATAATATTATTTAAGAATTAACGTGAAAGTGAAGTAATAAAACCATGTAAACGTAAAGTCACACACATATATATGTGTACGTACATATATATATATATATATATATATATATATATATATATATATATATATATATATATATATATATATATGTAACCGTACGATCCATACTGTTGGTGCTACTAATCTATATGGCTCCTTTTTTTATTTCCTAAGCTATCAAATATTGCTTATGCAATCAAGTATATTGTCTGTGAAATGTAATTAATTATAATAAAATATAATTAAAGCGTGTAATCCTATAAAGATATTACTTTAGGGGATTAAGTATTACATTTATGAAACATTGTTACATATATTGTTCACACTGAATAGGAGCTACGTAATAAAACATTAGCCTGTGTCTGCAATCCACCAGATGGCAATGACCTCCTATTTCAACGTTGAAATGTGTGGCTGCGAACACTAAAAATAAAAATAAAAGAACATGGCAACATTTGAATTATAAAAGTATCCTTTTAAAAATGTTGTTAAAAATTATTGACAATGATAATAAACAGTAATAGACGCATTTCAAAGAAAATTACCTTTAGAAAGAAAAAAATACACTATATGTTTACAGGAAAAACACGTTTAGTGTGTCGTATGTTATCTCATATTTCCAGTGAAATGATACTTTATTTAAATCGCCTGCTTCCCAGTCATTATTCTGGCTTTTAGGCTACTTTCAAAAGCGCAGCAGGATTAGCTGTTTTAATTCTGCTGACAGACTAAGGTGTTTCTCAGAAGAGCCCTCTCTCCACTCCTCCTTTTCCCCAGGATGCGTGAGGCCCTACATGGTCCAGAACAGCTGGGTAAACCTCACAGAGACCAACAGAGGCTTGTTCCCTGTGGGCACGGTGCTGCAGTACAGCTGTGACCCCGGTTACTTGCCCGATGGACCCAGCATCCTCACCTGCACCGCATCAGGGCGGTGGTCCTCAGAACCTCCTCAGTGTATACGAAGCGGGGGTAAGACACTTCTCTCTAGCAACCAGGCTGTCATCTGTTTCTCATGACGTCATTTCCTACACTTTAAAGTTTTAATTATCTGACTCGCAAGCTTCTAAAAATGCAGATTTCTGACCCGTTTGCCAACATTTAACCAACTTTAAAAGATGGGCTGTTGAAATGTATGTTGTGCTTTTCCCTCATCAGCATGCCTACCCCTGTCCAAACCCGAGAACGGGGGCTACACCTGCCATCCATCCCCATGTCGATTGTTTTCCCATGGCACTATAATTGAGTTCATCTGTAATGAGGGCTTTGCACTCAGTGGAGACTATCCCTACCTGACCTGTCAGGATGGGCAGTGGGACGGACCCATGCAGATCAGTTGTGTGAGCAAAGGTTGGTCAGTATATTATACTTTTTAAATATATCGGTCCTAAATGCACGCCTGACACCGAAAGACTGGCAATATAGTTAGACAATATTGTTTTTTTAATAGAGAAATGTCATGGAAGTCTTGCCTTCCCCAGTTATTAGTAAAGATTCCGGTCACCAGTAGGGCTGGACGATATAAAAAAAAGTATGTCGATAAAATAGAAATCCTATTGATCGATATAGATAATTATCAACAAATTCAAAATATACCTTTTAAGTGCAGCCCTGACCATTTTATGCTGTTGCTTAATGACACAGAACACAAAAATACTGAATTCAAACCTTTTTATTCAACCAACTTTTTTTTTACCAAAACTGCAAGTTTAAAAAAAAGAAAGAAAAAAACAAAACGTGCTCTCTGAACTCTTTGAAAGGGGCGGAGCTTGGGTCTTGGGTCTGCGTTTGTGATTGGTTGGGAGGATGTAATGTCTGTAATATTAACCTACATGTTAGGCTAGAATGCAGAAGGCAGGAAATCTGTTATTCTATTGAACTTTTTATTGACCCCTTTTTATCTGTCATCCATATAAGTCTGTTGATCGATATATATGGTTATTGAATTATTGTCCAGTCCTAGCCACCAGAAGATTTTTGTGTTGGGCATTTTTTATTTTTTTTTACTGTGTGGGCAATACACACAGGAGCAAACAACAATCTGATGTGTTGTTTTTTTTTCCATCCTCATCTTTTCTAAGGTTGCATTAGACCCTCTGTGGTCCTGCACGGTTCAACTAATCAGATGGACACCAACAGGAGCCTGTTTCCAGTGGGCGCAGTCCTGCAGTACAGCTGTGATCCCGGCTACCTGCTGGTCGGACGCAGCATCCTCACCTGCACCTCCATCGGAGACTGGTCCTCTAACCTTCCTCGCTGCATACGCAACGACGGTAAACCTGGACCACCATGGGAGAGAGAATAACACTGTCAATACATATTGCTGATGGGATTCTTTTTTTTTTTTTTTTTTCCTTCGCGCAGTCTGCCAACCTCCATATCAGCCAGAAAACGGAGGTTACACGTGCCACCCATCCCCCTGCAGGCGATTTTCTCACGGCACTGTCGTGGAGTATTTCTGTGATGAAGGTTACATCCTGAAAGGAGACTACAAATTCAGAACCTGTCGCTATGGAAAGTGGGACAACACATCGCCAGTGAGCTGTGTTATTAAACAAGGTGGATGAACTATAAGTCATTTAAAAAAAAAAAAAGCAATGTAAAAGAAGTGCATTTGTTACCCATATGTTTTGTTTATTGTTTCTTTTTTAAGGCTGTGTAAGACCCTCCATGGTGGAACATGCCTTAACTAACCTAACTGAGATGAACAGTAGCCTGTTCCCCGTGGGGTCCGTGCTGCAGTACAGCTGCGACCCTGGTTACCTGTTGGAAGGAGCCGGCATCCTCACCTGCACCACACCTGGACACTGGTCCTCGGAGCCCCCTCGCTGTATACGCGGTGACGGTAAAGACGCGTCGTCTGTCTTCTTTGAACTCCATGTTTGTTATCAGTGCTTGCGTCATTGCAGGAATTCCGCGTATATGAGGGACATAAAAAAACAAAGTGCCTTACGAGACATTTTCTTCAATTTAAAGGCATACTATGCAACATTTTTCAGTTAATTAATGTGTTCCATACCGTTTTGGATGATTAAATGAGTCATTTCAGGTCGAACAAAGGTTTTCTCGGCCGCCCTGGTGGTCTGTGGGGGAAATACCGTACTTGCAATTGCAGGAGCCCTCGGCCCGCACCCACAGACTCAGAAGTCTCATGCAACACCGCGAGAGTCGGTCTTGCTTTACGGCGAGAACTCCATGTGTTTTTGCCCTGCCATTCACTATATGCACGCGCGAAAGCAACAAAGAACCGCGTGTTAACGTCAAATAAACATGCAAGCATATTGAGTTTTTATTATTATTTATTTATTTATTTATTTATTTATTTATTTATTGAATGTTGGCGAGGCGGTAGCGTGAGTTTGGCGAGGCGGCCGTGGCGGCTGCCTCGCCAAGATAGCGCTGCGGGAAACCCTGATGTTCATACCTTCACTGTGTTAGTCATTGTTTGTACTGCCGTTTTTTCCACTTTTCGTTGCGTTCGCCTGTCTGCTAAGCTCAAAACAACCGCGCCTGGGTTGACGGAGAAACCAGAACAGCTGAGCATCTTTATGACAGTGCACTTTTACTTTCGCCCTCTGGGGGGAGCCTCGCTGGAAAATCAACCCCGGTTGCCTAGTATACCTTTAACCTAGTTACTTTTGCCACATGCATTTTTTTTTTTTTGCAAAGCATAATCTGGAAAATGTGGCGTGCATTTATATTCAGCCCCCCAACCCCCACCCATTTACTCTGATGCCTCTAAGTACAACCCAGTGCAAATTGTATCACTTTATCAGTAAATGTATGTGGATCTATGTCAGCATAGATCCACTTAATCTCTGATGGGCAAAGAGGTTGGTTAGAGAACACGAGTAAACCAGCAACACGAAGACCAATGAACACACTAGACGGGTCAAGGGGGAAGTCGTGGAGAAGTTTATAGCAAGGTTAGGTTCTAAAACAACATTCTAAGCCTTCAGCGTGGCACAGACCACCATTCAGCCCTTCATCTGAAAGAGAGCATGGCACAGCTGTAAGCTACTTGGCCGTCCACTTACACTGACATGCCGGGCAACAATGGCTTTAATCAGAGACGCGGCGAAAAGCTCCTCTGTAACTCTGGAGGAGCTGCAAAGATCAACTTACCTGACTCCGCCAGATGGATTTGCTCCGCATATCCATCTGGAAACCTTCCGTTGAAGTAATTTTGGTGAGGGGCGAAAATACTGGTTAGCTGATTGGCCTATGTTGGTGATAGACGGGCCAAATAAACCAATCAGATCAACGAAGCATATGACGTACTTGTCAACATGTTTCGTCGTCGCTCTGTTACGAGCGATGACGAAAACCCAACCACAAGCCAAGCTACTCTTGCTGCTGCAGGTAAAGGCTCGTTAGCTCAGCAAAGAAATACTCTGTAATTCCGATAAAACTTGCTCGATAGCCACGCTGACGCTAGTTTCATCGGCTGAAGCCGCAATGTTCTTTAGACTGAACTGTCGCTCCTCGTTGCGTCACACCTCAACCCGCCTCAAAGCCAACGCTGATTGGACGTTCGTTTGGTGAACGGCTCCAAATTTTCTTTAACGGAGAGTAGCCAGACTGATCTGCGAGTGAAACCTTGAAAGCTCGCGAGATCAGGATGGTCTCACGAGGCTAAAGATCAACAGCTCAGGTGTGAGAATCAGTCAACTTGACAGCTACCAGTTGTCAACTCCACAGATACGGCTTTTATGGAAGAGTGGCAAGAAGAAATCAGAATCAGAAATACTTTAATAGGGGGAGTGGTGGCCTAGTGGTTAGAGCACAGAGCTTCAACTCCCACAAGCTGCCATTCTGGGTCCCTGAGCAAGACCCTTAATCCCCAATTGCTCCCCAGGTGCCGCACAGTGGCAGCCCACTGCTCCCCAAGGGGATGGGTTAAGATGCAGAAGTGAATTTCTCCATTGTGAGATCAATAAAGTTCAATTATTATTATTATTATTAATAATCCCAGAGGGAAATTACTATTTCAGTACAACCGCCATCGCAAACATTTCAGGGGGAGACGATTTACTGAGCCCATGCTGCCAAGGACACCGCCTCACACGGTGCCCACAGGGCGCTGCCATTGACTCTGTGGAAAGATAGGGGGAGGGAAAAACACATAACACACAAAGCCACGGTTTTTAGCTTTACAGTTTGCCACAACCTGTCGACAAGGCAGGCGTGAACTTTTTGGCGTACACGCACATAGTTGCGTGGAGCGGAAAACCACACATCGCTTTGAACGCATCGCATCGCCTGGCGGTAAAAAACACGCCGGCGGATGCGTCATGCTGTGGGGTCATTTTCGACAGCTTGAAAGGCAAAGCTGGTCCAAACATTTATTAGGAAGGAGCTAAATACAGAGCCAAAACTGTATCACGCTGTCAAAGAGCGCCTCGTTGCAGCCAAAGCTACATACAATGAAGCGGTTTAGATCAAAGCATGTTCCTGCGTTGAATGGCCAAGTCAAAGCCCACATATAAAACAAACCGAGGATCATCTTGCAAGACTTGACAGTTATTATCAGACCTTCTCCATCCACTCTGACTAAGATGAGTTATTTAGCAAAGAATAATCAGCAAATGTTTTAGTTTATAGATACCCAAAGGTGATTGAGGCATACAGTGAAAGACTTGGAGCAGGAATAGCAGAAAAAATGTGGTTCCCCAATATGTCGACTCAGGTTCTTGATTTACCTGAGTAGACCTAAGGGATGCAAGCATTATACTTGGATCCCTTAGGTTCTGGGTTCAACTCCCACAGACTGCCACTCTGGGTCACTGAGCAAGACTCTTAACCCCAGATAGGCTCCCTGAGCGCCTTTCAGTGGCAGCCCACTGCTCCCCAAAGTGATGATGGGTTAATGCAGGGAGCAGATTTTATTGGAATGTATGTTGCGATGACAATAAATATGATTATTGTTATAATTAGTGTTGCGCCGATACCGATACCAGTATCGGCCGGGGCCCCGATACCGCACTATGGTGGTATCGGTATCGGCGAGAACCAACAAATAGGGCACCGATACCATTTTGATGTTTGTATGTCACTTGAACGCAGCCTTCTCTCTCCCGACACTCACTAGTTCTACTGGATTTACTTTGTATTAGTCTTTTTCCTGCTTTACAAAGGTAGCAGCTTGACAAAGCCATGATGGCAATTATTTTACATCCAAGTAGTATGCAGTTCTTCATATATACACACACACATAAATTTCAAACAGATGGTATCGGTATGGAATCGGTATCGGCCGATACTGCACAGCCAGGTATCGGGTATCGGTATCGGGGCCAAAAAATGGCATCAGCGCAACACTATGTCACATTAAATGGCAGTAAAGGACGTCGCCGTTTTTGTTTGTAACATGAAAAAGTCCAAAGCAGTGGGATGGGCAAAAATATTTTAGCGAGGGACTGAACTGAAGCTCTAAGCAAAAAATGTTTTCAGGGCTGATAAAAAGTAGTGGTATTTCTCGGGGGCCGTCAGGATGTGCTGTCTAGCTCCTTCTATTCCCTTTAATTTTGGCTCCCTCTTCGCTGTCGTGGTCCATAAGATAAACATGCTTTGTTTGTCTCTTCCTGGACAGTGTGCGATTCTCCGCATCAGCCGGAGAACGGAGGCTACACCTGCCACCCGTCCCCGTGCCGAAGGTTCTCTCAGGGCACTGTGATCGAATATTTTTGCGACGAAGGCTACGTTCTGAAAGGAGAATATAAATACCTGACCTGCCAGTATGGGCAGTGGGACAACCAGATGAAGATAAGCTGTGTCATGGAGCAAGGTAAGGCAAGGGACACATTTGGCCCTTTTAAACTGCGACAAGGTAGTTACATCGCTCGTTTATCTGTCTCATAGACCACATTCCAACTTTGCCATTGGGAATGCCGGCCTTGTCCATAGTTGCTTCCACAGCAAGTTCAGTGGCTTTGATCCTGCTCCTGGTGGTGCTGTTTGTACTTTTGCAGCCTAAACTCAAGTCCTTCCATCGGTGAGTCGCCCCACCCAACATTATCTTGAATCCGCCGTTTGTAAAAAGGAATGAACAGGTTTGAAACTTCCTCCTCAGGCGTGACCACGGGGTGTCGGGCCAGCCTGTCTCCATCATGGTGGAAGGGGTCCAGGTGACTCTTCCCTCCTACGAAGAGGCCGTGAGCAGCACCGGAGCCTCAACGCTCAGCCCAGAGTCTAGAGTCCAGATAGTGTTGTCTGAGGGCCAGCACGCCTCGGCGCTGGAGGCCGGCCCGCCCAGGCCGTCTTCGCTCAAACAGCAGCAGTCCGAGATGCCTGCGGTTCACCCTGTGCTGCAGTCCTCCTCTTCCTCGCCGTTGTCTTCTGGTTGGATTCTGGACCACGCAGGTGCAACCGGAGGCACCTCAGCCACACGCAGAAGGCCGTCTGCAGGCAGCGACCAACACAGCCTGTCGCTAGACTCTGAGATGGACTACACTGACGGTAAAAATGACAACAAACAAACATTTTTTTCTCACTGCCTGACGTTAAATTAGACTAAACTCTTCCCTTTTAAACACAGTTCTGGTTATCTAAATTGATTCTGTTTGCTAGACACAAAAATAATGAGTGAAAAATTGCTTTTCTCAAAGTCTACACACATAAAGACGTAAATGCCTTTAAACAATTTGGTAAAACTCTGATGACGATGTCATGGCTTTTGAGCTGGTGATAGGTTTATTTACAACATGTGAGTTAAATGTGTTGAAAGGCCACTCAGGCAGGAAGAAGCCATTACTCCAAAAGCAACATAAAAAAACAATTTACCGTACAGGAACGTTTTTTTTAACATGAAATATGATCTGATAAAACCTGACTGGCTATAGTGAAAAACACGGGAGGTTTCAAACCTGAGAACAGCATCTCAAATGTGGAAGTACGAGGGTGGTAGCATCATGTGGGATTTCTTTTTAATTTTTTCTGCTGGGGAGGAACTTTATATGAAAATACTGTGGTGAGATCTCAAGGCATCAGCCACAAAAAAAGTTTGGGAATAATAACTGACCTAAAACAGGAAACTATGAGTCTGATTTAATGTCAAATACTGTTAATAAAAAAATGATATACAGTGTATGTAACCTTTGTTTGGGAGTTTAACCCTTTGAATTAAACTAACATAATTAGTTTTTCAGAGCTATTCTAATTTATTTAAACGCTTTTAGACACAGTTAACCCTCTTATGACCATAATTTTAAAATGGCCGCCTGGTATTTATTTTATTTTATGGCCGTATAATTGTCAAAAAATGTTCAATGAGTCTGTTCTATTCCGTTTTCTATGACAACCTCAGCTTTCAGTACCTGGTAGGTATTTATCCTTTCTGTCCGTTAAAGACCGAAAGGACAGTTTAAAGAGAAAGGAACAAATAAAAAAGTGGATTTGAAATTTTCAAGTTTATAACTGCATAAACGTCGAAAAAAAAAAATGGGCAAACAATTTCACATGAACAATTTACCATCCATCCATCCATCCATACATTTTCTACCACGTCTATCCCTTGTGGGGTCACGAGGGGTGCTGGTGCCTATCTCCAGCTGTCAATGAGGGGCAGGGTTCACCCTGGACATGTCTCCAGACTCTCGCAGGGCAACTCAGAGACAAACAAGCATTCTCGGACACACTCACACCTAAGGAAAATTTAGAGAGGCCAATTAACCTAACAGTCATGTTTTTTTGACTGTAGGAGGAAGCTGGAGTACCCGGAGAGAACATGCAAACTCTATGCAGAAAGACCAAGGGCAAGGATGGGACTTGAACCCAGGACCTTCTTGCTGCATGCCAACAGCAATAACCACTGTGCCACTGTGCAGCCCTGAACAATTTACCCTTTGACCTATATTACATTAATAGAAAAACAAATGCAACCCTGGTCTTTTAGTTTAATATTCTGCCTATTTTGGTAATTAAAGTCCAGGCATTTATGGGGGCTGGCCCTAAAGCAATTCCTCCAGCTGCAGACATGAGTTACTCCAGCTGTTCTCCTCACAGTACCATGGGCATCTCCACCTGCACCCGATGCACTGCCATCACCCCCGCTGGCTCTCTGGGCTTTCTGGTGACCCTGGCTTGAGGATACAGGGATATAATTTTCAGTCGGGTTCCTCTATCGCATGTTGTCAAGTGTAGACTCGAAGGAGAAATGCAGCAAGCTCGACCTGAAATTGCTGCCATGTCTTTTCTGCTGGCTGGCAAACAGCTCCTTAAAGTACTTCTTGATTCTGAGATCATACAAGTTGCTATATATTAGAAAGTTCACATATTATTATGACCCAAGGAAAACAAATTTCCTCGAGTTATGAGGAAATTTTTCTTGGGTTATGAGCCTTGCGCTTTTTAGCTGTTGTCTGCTGTTGTTATCGTATTTCTAAGTACCCTGCTTTGCTTGAAATCTGTTGCTTCTCATGGTCACTGTCTTCAGAAAAGAGCTTTCTGCGAGACTTGATGACTCTGGTTGAGGTCTTTTACGGAATTTTTCATCATTTCATAGATCATAGATCAATATCCACTCGCTCATCATTAGTGTAGCATAATGTCTGGTGTACCATGTGATACACCTTTGGAAAAGCTCCTCTTCTCTATTTTCAGAAACCGCTCGAATCTTTTGAATCGAACCAACCACTTAGGAGTTACAGAACGCAGAAGCTCGTAGTAAGGATATCACAGGAGCCACAGTAATGTGTCATACATGCCCTGAAAGCACAATTTCTCCACTTTTCGGCACTTTTCAAATTTTTCTGGCATCTTAAACGGTTGAGGAATTACGGCATTGAGACATCCGTCTGACAAAGCCTGTTGGCGACAGCACAACAGTCGCACAAGGATTAACTTATTTGAAGCTTTTGATTTTTGTACTGACTTGTATTGTTTTTTCCTTAGATATGCCCTTACTGAAGGAGGCTTGAAACCTGCAGAGAAGACGACTGACCTGCACTGGTTTGCAGACTTTTTATCAACAGAGATGACGCCAGTCAGGGAGAGATGCGCTCAGTCACTCTGAAGAGCTCATCCAACCATCCCAAAGGAACACAAAGGAGGAAATCTCATGTACATATGCTTACTTACGTTAGGCATCCCCACAGTGTGAATGTTTGTCTACTTTCTGAAAATGCAGAAGAAATGAACGGAGCAGACAGGTTGGATGGAACGTGTTTTTAAAAAAAAAAGATAACGGCTGATGCTTTGCATTATTTTGTAAAAAAACAAAAATCTGTTTACGATAACTTTACTTAAATCACACATCACTTAAGAAACACACTTGCTAAGATGCATGAACCCACGTTCCTGTTGACGTAGTGAAAAGCTTTTAGTGTTTTCTTCTAACTTTTTGTACGTTTAAGTCATCAGATACATCCTTTTATGTCACCGTGCGGGACAGTCCTGCGCATCCTTTTTCTCCTATTCTCTCTTCATGCTTGTACTCTTTCCCTTATAAGGCCTTAGCTTTCCCACTTCTATGCACAGGTATCTATATTATGTGAAATAAGGAGTTGTAAAAGTGAATGTCCTCACTGCTTAGTGATCGATTACTTGTGGCATTGTGAAACACCTCACGTGTACACCTGAAGATATTGTCTTTGTTAATTTATTGAGGCGGCTGGGAAACCCCCTGCTAGCAGCCTAGACGTGTTTGTAACTTATTTGTGCCGAGCAAGCTGTTGATCAGCTGTCGTGATGCCTCCGTAGCTGGCGTGTTAGTTTTAGTTCGGCTGCCGTGACATCAGATGTGACGTGAAGTGTTTGGGAAGACCCGCCCGCCAGAAGAAGGAAAAAAAAAAAAAAAAAAAGAGCAAATGTACAGATAAGTGTTATTTCAGTGTTTGCTTTATTTGACCTTCCATTGAGCTCCCCTTTTAGATTAAAGGGTGTATGTTTTTGTTACGGCTGCGTTCTAATATATGTAAAAAGTTTTAAGGTCTGGCTATTCTGTATATATCTTGTAAATTTGATTAAATATTATTTCATGTGTTCAATGTCTGTAGTCGGTTTTCTTATTACAGGGTCAATGAAATGTCATGACTTTGTTTTAGATGTTTAAGGATGTTTGAATTGTTCTTTTGGGGTTTTTTTTTAGGATGGAAAGGTTTCACCAGAAACAACTTAATTTAACATAAGAACTGAGATAACGACAAAAAGTAAGAAATTTTGCGTTTGGTCGATTATTAGAGACTATGTCCAGATTCTGGAGCGGAGAGAGCTGACCTCCACCTCACTGAACACTTGTTGGATCAGCTCGGATAAGCTGTTCCTGCCAAACTGGCTAACATATCCACACTGGATGACTTTAAACAAATGCTGCTTGACGAATGAGATGCCATCCTGCAGCACTGTGTGACCAAACTGGTGATCAGTATGAGGAGGAGGTGCCGAAGGCCGTTGTGGTTGTGTAAGGTTCCCCCTCCACACCTCTGAGGCTCCTAACTAAATACTAAATGAAGTAAATGTGCGATTCTGACTACGTCTTGTTTCTTCAAATTTCAGCCATCCAGTCGAAGGAAACAAAATGCTCTTCCAACCTGGCAAAAAAAGCTTCTCAAATGCATCAACAAAAGTCCAAAACTGGAAATGTAATTCCAGCTCATAATGCGTGCAGGTAAACTTTACCAACACTGTATTTAGGTTTTTGTTTTTTAATCAGTGCTTAATTCACAAGTCGCAACAGAAATAGTAATTTACGGTTGTTTTATAACTCTTAAAGTAAAACTGAGCACAACGGCATAAGATTCCGACAGTGACCCAAGCATGCTTTGACTACCAACATTTTTAGATATTTATGTTAATTAAAAGCGTCATAGGTTTTAGATTTTCATGGCATTTACAGGAATAGAGCATTTGACCTTTTTTCTGACATGCTGGATAAAGTGGATGAAGATCCACTCTTGTCTTATGAGTGCTTGGATTTGGTTGCAACTTGTTAGCGTCTGATTCTTTTTGCGACCTGACCACGGGTGTTTGAAGGTTTTGTGGAGTTTCTCGTGGGTCCACTGCTGCCTTTGAACTGTGAATTGGCATTTCGTCAGGCTCGAAAACACAGAACATCACCAAATTCTTTCTGTCTTTTTAAAGATGTTCATCTGAGACGGGAGGGTTGCAATTAAACGCAGACTGTTGCACAAAACTAAAAATTCTTGCATCTTTTACCTCTTACTTTGCCAGGGTCTCCAAACACCATAAATCTTAAACAAGCTCTGCACCGGTGGCAACAAGACTTGATTACTTACTCCTGAGTGAGAGTCCGTCCTGACATATGCTGGACATTTTCGGACCCTACAAGACGTTCCTAAATGCTCCTGAGCATCTTGTCAAGACGTACATGTTCTTTGAGGTACATTCTTAGCGGCAGGTTCCTTGCAAGTGAGGCCATTTGGATGCAAAAGAGCGATGGTTGCACACAACAACCATCATTCAGGAACATCAGCAATCAGTGTTTCAGTTAGATTCCTGAGGAACTTAGCTGTACTCTTTCACAGATAGGAAGTTGTTTGTTTATAATATTGTGCTGAGCAAAAATACAATGAAACAGAAAAAAATCACTTTTAAGATGATAAAGCTTTTTGTTTTAATGAATTAATGTGCATCTGATTGTGTTCTAAAACCAATCCAAATTTTTCTTTTATTTTTGATAACGTTTACACAGTTCAACATTTGTGAAAATATAAAAACGCTTTAGCCGTCACATCAGGAATGTTTGGCTGCCAAGGCTTTGGCCAGTTCTTCACAAATTCTAATCACGGCACACCTTTTTAATTACTTCTCTTCGACAGCGTCTTGTTCTCGCTGCAGTTCATGGCTGCTTCACTCCTTCGTGTTTGGTATCAACTCTCTCGTATCTGTTTGGACCTGAATAAGAACAAAAAAAATATATATATATTTATTTTAATTGGCTTCAAAAATTGCCATGCAGCTTATTTGACCCTGTTCTTTCAGCTTCACTTCACAAAAGCAGGAAGGCTGTTGCATAACGTACCCCCTGTGTGGCGCCCTGATTGTTTGGTAACATCTGAAGCACAACACCAGGAGGAGGGCCTCTGCACACTGGAATGTGATGTACAGCAAGGGGAACAAAAACAAGGGTCCAATGGCTTGTGGAGAAAAGGCCACCTTAAGAATGGTGGTGCACAGCTGGATGTTTTGACACCCTGTCTCCATGGAGATTGTTCTGCTGTATCTGAGAAAAGAAAAAGAAAAGTCATCAGATTATTGCTTTTTTTTGCCGTTTGAAGCTGAAATTAATGTCTTTATTTTTATTTAGATGACAGGATTTCTATGCAGATGCAGAATATGTGACAGTTTTTAAGTCTCATCCTTTGCGTGAGGTTGCTGCGATGCTTTGCAGATTTCAAGGTAAATACGTTTGATTACTGTAGGACGTAGCAAGGTGGAATATTGTGGATTAAGTTTCATATTTAGGTTGCTAAAGCAAGCTAGCTTGGCCAGCCAAACTGACCCACGCAGTGAACACGGCATGACAAGCTGTGTATTGAATACACATGGCGCAAGTCAGTCTGGCTGGCCAGGTGAAAAGCAAGAGCTTATCCTGTCTACAAGCAGTCTTTTATATAGCAGAGCTATAGACACTGAATAATTGTTTGTTTTTCAGTGTGAAACTGAGCCACCACCTGCTTTTTTACTGACTTAAGTGAGGAGTAACATGTTTTAACCCACCGTGGACATAGTCCGCAAATGACTGACACGACGTATCCCAGCGTAAAACCAATCAGAGGCATGAGTGCAGCCACAGCCAGGAGGTCCGGCATGAGGATCATCCACATCACATCCTTTACAGCGAGACCAGACAGGACAGAGAGTATGATGGTGGCTATTATCAGGATGCTGAGACCAACCTGTCAAATAAGCAACATGTTCATCTCACCAAAACCTTGAAATGCCACATTATAATACACACATGTGCATTAATACATACAGTTGATAACAAATTTGAGCTGACTTTCTTTGTCATTTTGAGTCGGTGTCGTGCATATCTTGCACTACAGGCATAGAACACTTTACCATTTAATATACGTCTTCCTGTGGAAATTTAAATCTCAGTGGCTGCTGCCACCAAGTCTTGCAGATCTTTGCACTCAGACGCCCTCAGCAATCTGGTTGCAACAATTGATAGCTTCCACTTCATCTCATGCCCAGGTGACATAGCTATTGTTCCTTATTTTTACACAGGCATACTGCTTATGAATTTATCTTTAGAAACAAGTGCTTTTGCTGTCCTTTTGCACTTAAACTTTTTTTTCTTGTTTGTGATTTCGTCTCAGAACATTTTTGACTATGCTTTTGGAATATTTCATAATATGCAATGAATGATTACCATCAGCCCTTTGGGTCTTGTGCCTGGGGCCACACCTGATTTTAAGTGTGCACTTATGAAGAGCTCCATTCATGGAGTTGAATTATTTTGAGACAGCAGAAGTCTCTGAAATAAGTATTGGGGGGAAAAGAACTTTGTAATATTGGTTTATGTTAATTATTTAAATAGTTCTAGAGTAATTTGTTTGGAGAAACTACCTAAACAGTTTTGCCAACAAACATAATTAGCAGTGGAGGTTGAATACGTTTATGTCCAACTGTATTAAAAGTTAACTAAACAAGGATTAATAATAGATTATTTCAAGGCTTTTTGTGTTTCTGATTAGCAGAACCAATCATGATTCATGTAAAAGTAATTTGATGCACCCTGAAAGATATAAAAACCGTAATGTTTGAGCATAACACTATTTTTACTTCATTTTATTTGCAGAAATCATGCTCAAGAAACACCTGAAATGTGAACATTTGTTTGATTGCTTACTTTTGTTACAGTTGAGGAGTAATTTGGCTTGTAGTGGTTGATCAAAATACCAAGAGCACAAGGCACCAGGGTAAACACGAGGGTGGTGATGATGCCAACATAAGGAACAGCATTTTTCACACCTGTAAAGCCGTGGCTGAAGATGTACAGCAGCAGAGGCATGAGAACTAGCGCGGCGATGCTGGAGCAAGTTGTCATGACAATGCTGGAAGAATTTCATATAGGAGAAACATTATTAATTATTTGTGCAACGTTTTTTTTACAACTGAAACAAACGTGAGACCGTTGAAGGGATTTACCTGAGGTTCATGTCACCTTTTACTGAGAAGGAAAGAATGTTAGATAAGCTTCCTCCCGGACAACAGCCACAGATGAGCACGGTTATTGCCTTAATGGGATCCATCTGGTAGATTTTGGTCAAAGAAAAAGCAGTGAGGGGCATCACGCAGAACTGGGCCAGCAGCGCAATGGCTACCCCTTTTGGTTTGAGAAGATGGGCCTTAATTTTGGAGATCTCCATCGTGCAGCCGAGGGAAATCATGGTGATGAAGAGGATGATCACAGTCAAAATATTAATGGCTATGTTCAAGGGCTTGGGTATGATCAGGATGCCCATGCTGCCATTACCAGTGATGTTGCTACCATTGTAGGTGGTGGTAATTCCCACATAGCCTGTGGTCTCATTCATCACGGCAGTTCTTCCAACACCAGTTTTATTGTGCCGTGACTTGCATCTGTCATACAAACGAAATGAAAAAGAGTTGATTTTCTAACTCAAGGGATGCATTTCTAAGGCAGAAAACATGATTTAAAACCAAAGACAAGAACAGTTCCATTTGTTACTGGCTACTGCCCCCTGTCGGTGGTTAGATGCATCTGCGCCCTGTCCGGTCCTTTTACCCCAGAGAAGCGGTCACAAATTGAAAAAATAAATAACTTCTTTAGTAGGAAACGACTCTCGAAATAGAAACTATACTTTAACACGTTTAACCCAAACAAGCCAGAAACATGGTACAGATCAGTTCTGAGGCTCTAAACAGGTTTGACACGTGAAACAAGAATGAGGAAATGCGAGCCCCAAATAATGGGTTACATCAGCTTCTTATAGATCACCAGGGACATGCCTATGAAGGTTATTTTGTTCCAAAACTATTTGTGCCTTGTAAGCATGAATTGGAAGTTGTAGAGAGAGTTTCATTCCAAGTTTTGTATTTGTAGAATTCATGCTTACAAGGCACAAATAGTTTTGGAACAAAATAACCTTCATACACGCCCCTGCAAGAGCGATACACTCCTCACATGTCATCAGTAGAAACTGTTTACCACTTGGACATTATCTGCCAGATTATGGGATAGAATGGGACCTAAGTGTATCCATGTGTAGTGCTGCCTCAAGATAGCGGACAGTTTTCCTTTATCAGTCCCTTTAGTCCATATCTATGTATGCCACATCTGTGAAGTCAACAATGCCTGTGAATCATCTGTTCTTCTTCCAATAACTGCTTTCAGCAGCTCCAACAACCTGTAGCCTCATGTAATATCTAACGGTTTGAAGATTTTTACCTCCTGCAGGCAGTAACTGTAACCCTGACAGCTGCTGATGTATGTGTACCTTTAAAAGCTTAAATAATTGATCACAAAATTTAAATACTGAACTGAAGAACCTAAGGTGTAACAAACTAATTTCTGAATACCAAATAGTGTGATAGACTTGAAAGAAAGAAGTGTTATGCATGAATAGTCATACCCGTTTTTGTTTTCACGATGCAACCAGAAATCTTTCCTCAGCAGTGTTTGCTAAAAAGCCTTTGAGTTGGTCTACATCATAAAATCCCAGTAAACTGCATTATAGTTTGTGGTTATAGCGTAACAAGTCATGACAAAAGTTAGAGCGGCATGAATACTTTTCTAGGCCTTCAGAATACCATTTGAAACCCAGTCATATTTATAAACATGTTCCTTTGTAAGTGGAATCTCTGCATTCATGGATTTCCCAAATGCCTTAAATGTCCTTTGTTCCCATCTCTTTAGGAAATCCAACCAGTAGTTCGCACTCAGGAAAATGAGTTTCCCTCCAAATCATCTCCGAAGTGTCAAGTGGCCCAAGATCTGCTTTTAGTGTTAATGCAATTAACTGGAAGCTCAGACCTCTCTTGAAAGAGACAGAAAAATGCTGGCCTGTAGCACTTAATATTCAGATCACATGGTTCCATTGGAGCAAAACAAGCAATAGCTGTAAACCCTGGTGGTCTTGACAACCAAATTTAAACTTCTAGAGGGAAAAAAACACCCAGTCCTCGTATCTTTTTAGTAAGAAAGCTGCATACTTGTCAGCTCAGTTGTTTCTATTTGGACCAGTTCTAAAACATTTGCATATAGGATCTTAATATGTTTTGTTATAATTTTTGTTTCATACAGCTCCTGGTTTGGTTTACTGTTTCATTTTGCCCTCAGCTCTTATCTAGTTTGGGAGAGTCTAATCTAGGTCAGTCTAATCCAGGTTGGCAGACGCTAAAAGGGTTTTATCTGCAAATATAATTTTCTGAATTCCTCTTAGCTGGATTTATATGCTTTATTAAACAGTGATAGTTCCTTCAGTACCTTGGGTTAACTAAAGATGTCTCCATGCCATCTGGCTATTATCTGTTCATTTCATTTCTAACTTGTTTAACACTTTAACAATGTTATATTATGTGTTTCATTATGTTATGTATAACACCATGTTATGACATACAATTTAATTTCGTACATTAATTTTATGTTAACTGAGTGTGGCTAAAGTTTTTCTAATTGTATTGTTTGCTATTTTATATATATTTTCATATATGTCAATATGTCCTTATCTGTGTCACTGTCCTTTCATATCAAACCAGATGGCGGCTGTCCATGGGTCTAGTTTTGCTGAAGGTCTGTTCCAGTTTTTTCTTGTTTATTTTTTTTTCCTCTCTCAGAGTTTCTCTCCAGTGAGTGGTTTCAACCTCAAGCAAGCAGAAATGTTCCTCTAAAATCACGCAATCCAGCACCACAGGTACAGCTCAATATTTTAAAATATCAATGCAATGGATAGTTTATTTCAGTATTTCAAATCAAAACGTGAAATTTATATAGTATGGATTCATTACACACAAAGTGAAATAGTTATTTTGAATTTCTGCCATAAATCCAAATTGAGTTTCTGAGATGTTTAAGATATTCTATGACGAATAAAAAATATTATTTTTTTAAACTAGAAGTGCCGTCCACACTTTTTCCTTCAATTTAATTTTCCGTTGATATCCTTGCAAGCATTGCTGTGTAAACAGACAGATTTTTGAGCAATGGTCTTTTGGGGTTTGCCCTACTTGTGAAAGAGGTAAAAAAATGACCGTCAGCCTTCCTATTGATTGTGTTACATAGCTATACTAAAAAAATCATTCCTTATTGATCAAATGTAATGATCTATTTTTCTGAGAAACTGAATAGTGAGTTTTGATTCGTTTTAAGTTATCAAAAGTAAATATGTTCATATCTTTTTTTTATTGTATTACTGAAATCACTTATTGATGACCTGTGTACGGTGCCATTGTAATAAGCTGTCCAATTATATAAACAGAACAGTATTAAATACAGTTTGGTGTCCCTTTTCTGCTGCACAGTAACTGCATATTTTCTCACAGAGAGATTTAATGACCACTGCCTGCTGCAGCCCATAGCTTTCGTGAAAGCTTCAGAAATTCTGAGCCAGATTAACAAAAACTGCTTTCTTACAGAAAGAACTCTAAAAACACAATCAGTTAGCTCGTGTAGGAAATGCCTCAACAATCACACTTCTTTCTTCTACTTAAACACTCAAAAGAGAGAGTTTCACTAAATAACTAAAGTTAAAACTAATGCTTTAATGAGTGAAAAAAGCACTTTACCTCAATTTCAGGCCACTAGCTGCAGCGTCGAAGGGTATTAAGGCGCACACTTGTCTTCATACTGGCTCTCATTTCTGTGTCTGAACCCTCCACTCTGTGTTTAACCCCTTTTGTCACATGCTCGCCTGACAAAATGGTTGCTGTGGATGCTGCAAGCTGCTAAACTAGGACCCAACAACAAAGGCATTTTCAGAGGCTCCCAAAATTTCATGCTCATGTGAATCCATTTCCCCCTTTTTTTTAATTGCTACTTACCGAAAGTCTTCTGTCCATTGTGAGCCCCCCCCCCCCCACCCCCTCCCACATTTCTGTCTTTTGGGGTCACCACAGAAATATCAGAGCTCAGAAATTTTGAATTATGAGGATAGAGTGCAACCGTTTCTATTCCTCTAATGCTGCACTGCAGTTCATTTGGTAGTAAAACAGTTAATCAGATATTCAGAACTAGGAGGATTTGTTTCTTTCATGACTAATCAGTGCTGCCAAAGTAGATGTTTAAATATGCTGATACTAGAGCACATTCATAAACATTCACAAAATCGCAGATTACCTTCAGATTTCTTACACATTAGGTCAAAAACAAGTATTTTTTACACATTTGGACTGAAGTTGTTAAAAGAAAACGTAGAATTTTTTGTTTAACTTACTCTCCTAAAAATTTGTAACAGTAGTGAGATAACTTTAAAGTATGAAAAACATACACTCAATGCCTAAAGACCAAAAACCTTTTTTATTTTTTTATTTTGATATTAACGTAAAACACTATGAAAAAAAAAATATTTCTTTCACGTGTTGACATTAATAAGTGTCACCGTGGCCAAAACCAGGTGTCGCTGACTGGTTCTTATGTTTTAATTATCAGAAACTGTTGAGTTTGCATATTTTCCATCAGGCCTGTCGTGACACATAAAGTGCCAAAGTATTCATACCACAACAAATTTATATAATTTTGTTACATAACAACTACAAACTTAAATCTATTTTCTTATGATTTTTCTGTCATTGACTAACAGACAGTGTTACCGTGAAGCAGAAGAAAAGGATAATCGGTTTTCAAAAAAAACATTTTACAAACAGAAAGTCTCAAATGTTTGGCGAACTCCTGTTTTTTGCTCCATTTATACTAATACCCTTAAATCAAATTGTTTGCTGTATATATACGGCAGCTGGTCTGTTGACCAAACAGCATGAAGATTACAAAGAAACATGGCACACAACTCAGGAGTAATGTTTTAAATCAAGCTGCTCTCTTCATCACAAAGGATCGATGCAGCATACACATTATTGCTGAGGTGGCTGCACCGATCCATCTGTCAATATCCTGCTCCAAGATACTTGAACCTCTCCACATAGGGCAGAAGCCCCTTACCCCAACCTGAAGAGGAGAAGCCACCTTTTTTCCTACATATGTCATGATTATCCAGTGAAATTCCTAACAACTGAGAATTTGTGGCAAGACTAGATTGACCTTTGCTGTTGAGAGATGTGTTTCTTCCCCTCTGACTAAGCCCAAGCTTTTTTGTAAAGACGAATGAGCAAACAACATAAATCTCTAGATGTGCACAGCAGGTAGAAACTTACCCTAGAAGACTGCATTTGAAAGTAATTTTTATTTAGAAAACAGAATTAAAAACTATGGCTGATTATTGCTACACTGCACAGTCATGTATGACTCACAAGTATTGTGTATGATTCAAAATTATGTATGTCAGATAAATTCCCAACAAAATAAACATTTATAGTTGTAATGCGACAAACTGTAAAAAATAATGTTTTTATCAAAAGGTACAAATACTTTTGCAACACACTAGATCGTTTTCTCATCTCCACATAGGTATAAGAACATTTGGATAGTAAAATGTATAGCTATGGGGCTAAGGAGGGCTGCAGATGATTTAAATGGATGTGATGGTTTCCTCAACACATTATTCAAAGGTCCTATAAATGCAAATGGGTAAACCATGGTAGGTGGGGGGAGGGCAGCTGAACAAGTCTGCCATCTGGTTTCATAATCATTTGTTGGAAGAAGAGCAAGGAGCCCTGTTGTCGTTGTTGGCCCAATGAAAAAAAAAATGTCCACTCAAACATCAAAGCAATCATATTAATTAATCCTGATTGCAACGGATTAAGGTGTGAGAGTTATTTTCAACAGACATCTAAATCTACGTATAGCTAATTTATTAAGCACTATAAATCATATTTAACAAAATATTACAGTTATTCACTAAGCAAAGTCCTGAGATGGTTGGATTTTTAACTTATAAGTACATATTTCAGCGTGGGCGCGTCCATGCCCTCAATCTTTTGGGAGTTGTAGTTTTTACACCTAAACAGGCACTCACGCTCCAACTCGGATTCGCGTCAACCCCGCACTTCATTTCCCACAGGGCTTTGCTCAAAGCGCGCATGCGCCGTGGTTGTTTTTCCCTTCCATGTGTCTCTCGTCATGCGCCTGCCGTAGCAGCAGCAGCAGCTCCGCGCTCTACGTTTGGTGTCCGCCTCCAGTTGTCGCTGCACTTTGTTTTGACAGCTGCCTGCTTTCTTTTTCTAGAACAGTTTTTTTTACTGAAGAATGAGCGAAAACGATGACATCGAAGTCGACAGCGATGTACGTGACTCGGTTTCTTCCAGCAGTACTAGCTAGCCAGCCTAGTTTGAAACAGACAGCAGCGTAGATGTAGCTGCTGAACACCGACGCTATGTCAGCTAGCACAGTATTTTTTTTGAGCTAACACTACACTATATATATGTATATTCCAGAGAAGTTATCGGAATTACTGTTAGTAGAATTAAAAAAACTGTATTTTGTTGTAAATGAAACCCAAAACACGCAGCCCCCGACGACAAAAACGAAACTACACATTTCATTAACGCGTTGTATTGTCGCCACCGCGTTCGTGTGAGGTAGTTTGGGCATTAGCTTTGCGTGCAGGAGAGTCTTCGCCCTCCCCATAAACCCAAACGTAGTCGGAGAAATTAAAATCCTTACATAACTACGGCGGAGCGCGTTGAAAACGCGACGCGACAATCGGGAACGACAGCTAAAGCCGTTGCTGCAACAACGTCGGCTCCTGTGGAAGGGGTGGAAATTGTTCTGAACATGTTGTTCTTTATTTAAATCAAACGCTGCGTGTGCACGGTGTCTTTTTAAGAGTGCTTTGCACCGGTGTATGTGTAAATAATATTAAAAAAAATAAAAATTCTGCACTGCAATCCATGCACTGCAGGGCCGGGCCCTTCCTGCTATCTGTTGGTAGCATTGAGGTGGTCAGAATGTGTTGCTGTGTTTTATCTCTACCTGACACCTGACTGGAAAGCGAAAGGAAAGGAACGGCCGTCATCCTTTCGGCCCACATGCTAAATATCGCTGATCGGCTCTGAACACGTGAAGGACCCTCGTGGTGGGTCTAGCGTCGCGCGTATTCCCCCGTCCTCCCCTGCACACTGGCATGGCCCTCCACTTGTTTTATGCCTGAACGTAATCCGTCTGCATCTCTTTTTGTTATTCGTGGTTAGAGAAATAAAATAAGTATATTTGGGTTCATTCGATTTGCTTGGATGTGATAACCCCGGAAGAAACTGGTTGACCAAGGGGGGGATTTTCTAGAGGCCCTGTTCTGACATATCGCATGTATTATGACCTTTTTCTCTTTTTTTCACTGTGGATTATCCTCCCCCTTCTGGTTTGATTAAGCTGGGATCTCCAGCTTTACATCCTCATTCAGCCACCGGGTGGATGCTCTTCGTGGTATCTTTGCCTCTCGCTGCAGAATCTATTTCCCAGTTATGCGCGTATCTCTAACGTCACACGATATCCCATAGTGATATTTATCGTTTACCCGCGTGATACTACGTTTGAATCCTTTCAGAAGCCAAAAGAGTCTCGAGTTTATGTGACGTATTGGTTGCTATACAGGCCTGGTGGCGTCTTAATCACTTGACCCATTTTGAGTTATGCAGATTTTACGCAGAGTGAGGATAAACACCAATTATGTTTTAGAGGGATTGTAGTGGGATGAATTTGGGGGTTGGGGGACTGGGGTGACATTATGGTTCCTTATGAGGAAAAATGCACATTTTTAAAACCCAACCCATATTAGTACCTTTTTATAAAAAGAAGAAAAATAATCCCCTTTTTAGAAACACCAGGTATTGGTACTGTGCGTGGTCCACTTACTGGTATCAAGCGTATGGCAAAGTTCAAGCAAACCACTTAAACTTTCGGGTTTAAAGTCATTTTTATCTAGATGCTTGAGAATCTGTTGGGGCCTCATGTACAAACACCTGCATGGATTTCCTTCTAAAACGTGCCGTGAATTAAAACCCAGAAAACTGCGTACTCGCAAACAAAATCCAGATATTAGAAACGTGATCCAAGAGACGTTTATTGCATCCCAATCAATCTAAAAATGAGCACACCACAGAGGAAACCGTACTCCTCCTTAGATATGCCCTTAGTTTTAACTGAAGCCCTGCAGGTGTGATTCTCCTCGCCGCTTGATGGAAAATCATGTTCACACGTGGGAAGATGAGAATCCTTTTACCGCTTGCATGTTTGAGGTGTTCCTAATACGGGAAAGCATAAACTATATCAGTACTTACTGTATATTTCTTAAGCAAAATCAGACTTTTGTTCATTTTGGACACCTCTGGCGTGGATCGCACACACTTACTCTAAATAAATGCAGGAGCGCGCTGGGTAAAGAGGGAAGCTGAGGGATTTCAACCTTTTATGCGTGCATGTTTTTAACATAGCTGCTGTAATCAGAGGAGGAACTCTGAGGCTGAATTGGCGTAACGCTTTTTTTTCCAGCGAGTGCGGTAAAAAGGCGTGCGTTACCCGTAGAGCTGCTGTGGGGCGGCGTGTTTCACGCTAGATCCACCAGCAGTGTTTGTCTGCCAGAAAAAGTTCAGAGTCTGTGGCGACAAATAGACTCAAGCCTGTGTTGTCACAGCTTTAACTTTTTAATAATTGCTCTGACTCGAGACAGGAGGCAAGTTTCAGCGAGTAGCTGCTGTCCTGTTGACACCCCCTGATTATTACCTGCATGATATGAGGGGAAAAAGCGCAGTTGGGATGCTGCTGCTGAATACTGGAATGACGTTTTTGATTCCTGCAACCCACATCTTTCTCTCTCTACACTTTCTTTTCAACCCTTAAAATTTCACCACCCTTTTCTGGGAGCTTCACCATCTCAGCCGCTAAAAATATGCATTCGCTTTGCATCCAGGGTGGTTAGAGACCATCCGAGTGGGCATATATGTTACCAGTATGCTGCGTTTAATACGCACGGAGCTCACAGTATGATACTCAACTTAATATTGAGTCCATTGCAGTTGCAATATTGCAAAAATTTGATATTGTAGTTATCATTATCGATAGTCATTATATAGTTCACCTCAACACAGCTGCATTATTTGAATGGGTTGGTATCTGCTTGGTGCTTTTGAAGAGTGACAAAGGGAAACGAGCCTCGCTGCCACGTCATGAATAAACTGCGGGGAAACAGGAAGTTTATATCTGACGTTCGGCTCTTCTCGCCTCTGTGGAGGAGTTACGGTTAAGATGCTGTCGCTCTCTTCCCTGCTCGCGTCGGATAGTAAATATGTAGCCGGGACCTGTTTATCTTGTAGTGGCCCAACCCTTAAAAGAACCCAGAGCAAACAAAGACGGCGTGCTTAAAATCTTCTGAGCTTCCTCTTGTGCAGGAATCCGTACGCACGGGCGATCCTTCAACGTCGGAGGAAAAAAAAAAAAAGCACAATGCAAGCAGCCACGTGTAAATAAGGCAGCAAGCCTTTTATTTCTTTTTTTTTTTTTCTTTTTTTTTAAATAAAGGCCACGTCTTTTTAAGAAATGCCCTTGTAAACTGTGGGTGTCATCTCTGCAGGCAGACAAACGAGCACATCACAACGCGCTGGAGCGCAAACGGAGGGACCACATCAAAGACAGCTTCCACAGTTTAAGAGACTCCGTGCCTTCATTACAAGGAGAGAAGGTGAGATGAAGTACATTTAGATTTTCATGTGTGGGAGGGGAAAAAAAAACCCACAAGAAATATATTGGCTGCCATGTTTCAGAGGTCTAGTGTCATATTATAGGAAAATGACCTGTACCTTTCAGTTTCCTCCATGTTTTTTTTTTTTCTTGCACTCTTTTTCAGCCATAAGTACAACATCTATGGCCTTATCAGTTTAATCATTGGCATTTGTTCATTCAGACACGGGTCAGTTTTGCAGACATTTACTTCGTGCTGTGTGTAGCAGCCGTATCTACATGGAGGAGGGACGCTTGAAGGCTGCTGCCATGTATTCATTTGATAACATGATCCCTGCTGCAGTGTTTGCTCATCTGTCAGTTCATGTGCCGCTGGCTGGACCGGCGTCAAAATAAAGGTGTGAAACCTACAAGCGTTTATGCATGTTTAGCTTGTCCCACGTTGTGCCACGATACACGCCCAAACTTTGATGAATTTTATTGGGTTTTACGTGATAAAACGACTTGAAGTGATGCACAATTATGTAGTGGAAGAGAGAGGGTAAATAAGCTTCTTTTCCACAAAGAGTCCCCGGATTTAAATACCTTAGATTTTCTCTACCTGGATGAAAGAAACCCCAGGTAATTTGTGTGCTTTCTTTTGTCACTGCTCTGAAATGCAGCGAAAACTTGATTTAAATCAGCTTAATGACGTACGGGGTGGTTGGGAAGAAACCTGCTCTCCACACCCAGTCCGGCGGCAATAAGAAACCAAAGGCAAAACAAGCAACGCCGGACCAAGAAGCCCGTATTTGTTCACAAAAAAGGCAGAGAACACACAGCGGACGTATGTCCTCTTCCTTTGGTCCAGTCTCAGTCACAAAAAGCATGCTTAAATATGAATCTCCCATAAAGTAGTAAACAACATAGATATGGCGGGTGAGCAGAAGTCAGAACATCAGAAGAAGGTGATCTACGCTAAGAAGACTGGAATTCAACATTTTAGCTTTGGTGTGAAGCAGCATGTCTGGCAGGAAACTAACGCTGCACATCCCTGCAGTGAAACAAGCTTCATAAAGTAATATTCTAATCTTTAATGGTGTGTTTTCATCACCTAACAGCAGGAAATCTTCATAATTCACAGAAATACGGGCTGGAAGAAAACAGTCTGTTATAATCTATTTAAAATTCTGGTTTGTCTTTATATTTGGAGCCCTGTGTGGTCAAGCTCCAGCTTATTTTCACCAACCTTTTTACAGCCATCTTCCCATTCTCGCAGTCTGAGATCCTCCAGTCAGAGGCTGTTAATGGTTCCATTCATTTCAGGATCAGAGGGGATCGGCCCTCTGGAGCTGTGGCCCCTACACTCTGGAATGCGCCGCCTCCATCTTGGCGCCATCTTGACCCTGTCTATTCTTTTGAGAAGCAGTTGAAGACCCCATTTTTTACTAGTTTTATGTTACGATGTTGCTTTTATGCTGTTTAAGGTTGTTTTATTGTGAAGCACTTTGTGGTTTTTATCCTGTGAAAGGGGCTGTTTAAATACATTTTGCTCACTTGATCATCTACATTATATGCTTCACTTGAAATTAGTCACTGAAATAAAGAGACTTTTCAGTAATATTCTTATTTATTGAATATAACTGCAGATGTCTCTACACATTTTTGTCAGCTGTAATTTCAACAAAGCAGCTTTCTGCCAATCATTGCCTAATCACTCATGCACACGTACAAAAGTTTTAGTGCATCAAATCCCGCTAAAACACATGAGTTGGTTTCCTTATATAGGACATTTTTTTACCAATCTGTATAATCTGACCCAATCCGTATAATATGATTGAACTTGACTTTGTAAAGTGCCTTGAGATGACATGTTTCATGATTTGGCGCTATGTAAATAAAATTGAATTGAATTGAAATGTGCGGTTTGTGTCGTGCAGAATCCTCTCATGGCTCTATAACGCATTGTTTGTCGCCAACAGGCTTCCCGGGCCCAGATTTTGGACAAAGCCACAGAATACATCCAGTTGATGAGGAGGAAAAACCACACCCACCAGCAAGACATAGATGATCTGAAGAAGCAGAACGCGCTGCTGGAGCAACAGGGTAAGCCGAGGAGTCCTCGGGCTGACGGTCGCTGTCGCTCCCCTCCGCGCACTAACAGCCTCGCGTCGCTCTCGTTTCAGTCCGGGCCCTGGAGAAGGCCAAGGGGAACTCTCAGCTCCAAACCAACTACTCCTCCGACAGCAGCTTATACACCAACCGCAAAGGCAGCGCGGTGTCGGCCTTCGACGGGGGGTCCGACTCCACCTCCGAATCGGAGCCGGACGAGCCGCTCAACAGGAAGAAGCTGCGCATGGAGACCAATTAAGACTCCAGGCAGCCGAGGCGGACTCTGTGGACCCACCAGCTCTTCTCACCCGCCCGCCTTCTTACGCCAGTCAAGGAGACGAGGCGGAAGCCGTGTTAGAGGTGCTTTTACCGTGCGTCCCAAACGCTTCTAGCTTGCTGTGTCCTCCCGGCAAGCTTCCCCTCTCTCTGTTTTTGTGGCCCCGAAATGACTTTTCATACACCCAAAAAGTGTGGCAGCTCAGCAGTTTTGAAGGACATGTTGCTTTTGAGACCTCGTGATCACGTGTAGAAACGGCACAGCATGAAGCTTCAGTAAAGCTGCAAAAAAAAAAAAAAAACGACAACTTTTCTTTAGGTTGCTTGGGGCAACCTTTATAATTCGTAAGAAGCTGTAAAACTTTGCCAGCTTCAATGAAATTATGATTAGAGATAGTTTAACTTTTTAAATATTCATATTTTTCCAGGAAATGAATGTGAATTTGTTGTCAGAAAAAAAAAAAGATGTAATCTTTCAAGAAGCAACCCTCTTTATTCAGTTTAGGTGGCTGAAATTGTCTTTGAAAACGTTGTTTT
Source organism: Fundulus heteroclitus (assembly GCF_011125445.2). Classification (NCBI taxonomy): domain Eukaryota; kingdom Metazoa; phylum Chordata; class Actinopteri; order Cyprinodontiformes; family Fundulidae; genus Fundulus; species Fundulus heteroclitus. The sequence goes on along the minus strand of NC_046379.1, from coordinate 11,315,916 downwards.
AGTGGATCCCTCCTTTTAATGCACTAAAATGTATTTCATACCCCTATATTTATATATTAATATGTCCGGTCTCTGTAATGATTGGCTGCAGAGTAGACCAACTTCCAGTTTTAGAGCATTTTTGAGTATTTATTTTCCTCTTTTTTATCTCAGTAAAGATATAGATATATAAATATATATATATGTTGTTTTAAAAATATCCCTTAATCAATAGTGAATGTTACACAACGCAGGTGAAGGGCAGTAACCTTTATTTTTGTTATTGGAAGTCCATTTCAGTGTGTTGTATGTAACACTGTATATTCCTTAATGGTGTCAGTTCTGCACAGAAAAGCCTTCCCTTGAAATATTTGCCTGTGCTGGGAATGTTGATCTTTTAAAAATCAGAACATGTGTGTATGTAATCAATATATGTTCCATTCCATGGAAATTACAGGTATGTTGTACATACTGCCAATGGTTGTCTTGCAAGTTAAGGCATACCTTTATTACGAGACTATAAATAAAACTATTTTATCCTTTTTGGATGCACTTGTGACTCGGTGTGTGCTTTTTAAAATCCCTCGCCAGGCCGACCTATAAAACGGCATACGTGGGATAAATCAGTCTGCTTTTCCTGGGACAGCGGGGATGCACTGCATAGCTACATCACACTCTTCCAGGGCATCACAACAGATGGTACATCATTTATTAAATATAATTTAATTATTTTAGAAAAGCACTTGTTCATTACAAAGCCAATCACTAACAGGTTTAATTGGAAATTGTGAGTTGGAAAAACAGCCAAGTTACTCTAAACTGGTCAATAAGGAATTTGTTATCCTAATTATACTACTCGGTGCTTTAAAAAAACAAATGCGCTCTTAGAATAATAATAAAACACTATAGTGTTGATTTCCTGGATTGGAGATCAATAAAATATTGATTTCCACTCCAGGATTTCACATTGATTGGTTTTTAAAACGCATTTGAGTTTACATCACTTTGCCTCTTGTAATGTCACAAGACCAGCAAACATTAATACAGATTATGGTAGAAGAGCGACTTGTTTCAATTTAGCAGGTGTTGAAGCATTCGAGTTGCATTTGAATTGCAAGAGGTTCAGCCTTGCTTGTTGGAGCTGGAGGTTTGACTGATGGGAACCCAAGCCGTGTGTGCTGAAGTAAATAAAAAGGGAAAATAATCATCTGAAGCACTTGTTAAATGTTAATTTTATTTTATAAATGTTTCCACCTGATGGGTTTCTGTTAATATTCACTAAATGCCGTATGCTTTTAATAGTTATATGAGTTGTCTGTATGGTGGCACTCCACCTAGTCTGGACTCGTACTGATTTAGTTTACATGAGCAAGAACTCTGTGACTGCTAAACAAACATATTTTTTCTTCACTGGTGTTGACTGAAATAATTGCAGTTTTGTTTTTGGCAAAAGTAGTGGGCGATAAAGCATTTATGCATAAAAAATTGTTAAAATGACAAACGTGCTGATCAGGCCGCAACGTTGTAATGGTAATTTCATTTGGCTTGAAATGATGCTGAGGGTCTAAAAAGAAAAAAAGAAAAACAACATACTCAAAATATCTCTGATCAGTTTCTTCGTGTGATGGCAGAGGAATGTCCATATACAAGTGTTGTTTGGATGTAAAATTGCAGAAAATCAACCACAAACTGCTGAAGTGAGTTTGATCAATTGCCCAGAAAATTCTGGTTTAAAGACGCAGGGTTTGTGTTGCATTTTAAGCTATAGAAAATTACATTTGAACCGAAACAGAGAAGTATAAAGTGGACGCTCAAAGGTGCTCCAGTAGTAAAATAGTGCATAGTTTATATATTTCAGGAATTAAATAAGCTTGGCAATAAATACTTATTGCATGCACCTGTAGTTAAATGGCATTTTGTTTTAAATGAGAATCTAATCAATAAATCAATGTGGTCCCATTTAAACAGTTTTGATATATATATATATATATATATATATATATATATATATATATATATATATATATAATCGATCAAACGAGTGAACAAATAACGAGATCACCACTCTGCTGCGCTGACGGGGACTTTTGACAGACGGAAGCGGGGTGTCCGACGCGCCCTGAAGGCAGCATCAGATCCAGAAGCTGGCAGATGGATTAGTTGCTGTTCTCTCTGTCATGTTCTAGTTTTGGGTCATCATGGCTAAACAGTACGACGTGTTGTTCAGGCTGCTCCTTCTCGGAGACTCCGGAGTGGGGAAGACCTGCATGCTGCGCAGGTTCGCCGAAGGTGAATTTGATCCCTCGCATATTTCCACCATCGGTAAGACGAGAAAAGTCATCGGACAAGTTCTTCGCGACAAACTTAACGCGTTCAGCCACAGGATTAACTAGAAAAACACAGCTGCACACCCGGTGCCGAACAACTAGGAGTTTTAATTTAGTTTAACTTTATTCATTGTCTATATTGAGTTCATTTGTTGGTGTAAGAGACTGCTTCAGGTTCTGCTGGGAATGTTTTGGTTTTCTAAAATGACTCTTGACTCTGGAATTATGAAAGACTTGGAGGAAAATTAAGGACTAAAATAAATTAATTTCTCACTTTGATTCTTTATTCTGTATTTTTCCCCCCCCGGAACAAAACATGTGGATTTATGTGCATATTAGTCCTCTGTGTCACTACTGGAGTTTATGTTTCTCTTTTTTTCAGTATTTATTCGTTTAAAAAGTGTGTCTGGTTGTTTTTTTCTTTAATGTACTTTGACTAAAAAGGAAAGTTCTGCGGTTTATAGTGTGGAGCATTGGGCAGAGTTATTAGTGTCATGAGACCAAGAGGGTGGGCCCAGTTCAACATTGGATTAAACCCAGTTATTTGAGCATCTAGTGCCCTGCAAAAGTCTTTATACACCATGAACAGTTCAGGATTTGTAACATTAGTTCAGTGAACTTTCATGTATTATAGAGATTTCATGTGACAATCCAACACCCATACAGAATTTTTTATTTTTTTTTCATTTTAATAAAACTCTAAAAAGTATATTCCGCCCTACGCGCTAATCACCCTCCAGCTTGAAGTCTTAAACATTTCCAATGAAATTGCAAAGAACTGTCGCTGTGAAAATCTGGTGGAGGCAAACCCCAAATTAACTGCAGCTGTGTTTGCAGCAAAAGGTGGTTCTAATAATTCTTCGACTCAGGGGGGCTGAATTTGGAATGTAAATCACCAGATTCATCACGATGCGATGTTATCACTAAGTCTGTACTTTCATTAAATTAAATTCATAAGACTGTGATCGATATAATGCGATATCATCCCATCTAACACAATTACTTACACTGATATCAATATATATGATTGGACTATTTTACCTCTAAGTGCTTATCAGACATTCAAATCAAAAACGGTGCATTAATAATAGATCACCTGTTAACTATAGTCTCTTCATTTCAAAATTAGGTGTATTTTAAAAACGACGATATAGCTTGTTTTCATTTTGTATCAGTGTATTTGGATCATTAATCATTTAATCAGCATTTTAATCTGGATCGATGTATCGGTACACCCATAGACTGAATGCAAATAACCGCCATACTTTGATTTTTTATTTTTTTTTTCCTTTTTAGAAATGATGAAAACTGTCTCTCAATAACCCACCTCCTTTTTTATAGGTCAAGTATATTAAATCCCAACACAATACTTTAAAGTGCTTGGTAGTAATTTGGCAAAATAGGAAAATTAACACATTTCAGTGAATGAATAGATTTGCAAGGCAACGATTATTTGTATTGTTCGCCTGCTTTATGTTTGCATGAGGGAGTGGTAAGATATGCAAAGTGATTGTTTGGACAGCATGCATCTATGCCCAGAAAGGCCTTTTTTATCTTTCATGGGTCAGAGAATAGACTTGGTTTGTAATATTTTACTTGACATGGTTACATGGTTCCTTTTACATAGCGGATTTCTTTCTAAAATGTTTGCATACATAAAGAAGCTACATTTGGTGTCATGATTGAACATGAAATTATCGTCAGAAAGCACACTGGGACACTGAAGATCCACTTTGACCTATAATGCAAGCGGGGAAGTCTGATTTTGTTACATCCCAGTCATGTTTTCAGCAAACAGCGGAAGGAACAAACATTCAGAAAGCAAGAACACCTATTTTTGAGACCACTTAAGAACATTATAAGGAACTCTGCTCTGCTGAATGCAAACTGTAAGGAAATGAAGAGGGGGGCTCAATTCTAACTTGTGCAGGTTGTAAAGGAAAACGTTTTTTTTTTTTTGGACCGAACCTTTAGCTGTGGCTGACAGGACTGTGTACAGCCTTTGTTTTGATATAAATTGGTTATACTGCAGGCTGTGCTGCCCAGCCAGCCACATTTCTCAGCTCTTCTCTTCATAGTGTCACCTAGCAGAAACAGTGTTGCCTTTTAAATCACCACGTCTCCATTAGTAGCAGATACACAATGGTGACTCTGAGCAACATTTTTGAAAATCTCACAAATTAGCTTATGTAAAGTCACACACAGAGATTTTTCCACCGATCTTTACATTATGTTTACTGATTATTTTGTATTGTGCTTAAACTTACAACTACAAGCCTAGAATGTCTAAAAGGCTTAACCAAAGAGTTAACTCTCTAAGGGAAAACTACTCCTGATCTTCTCATTTACGCAGTTTGCTGCACATATTTCCAAAATCATGCAAAAGGCTTGTTTGCTACACACTTAGAAAGTCTTCAGGTTCCTGCTGTTGAGAGATAAATCAAAAGACAGATCAGAGCAGCCATGACTCAACAAAGTTTTAAGGATTTTATCAAAGGCTCAGAATTCAACTGAACCCCGTTCCATTCAGTTTATTTACATTGTGGCAGTTCACATGCAATTATCATGTCAAGGCACCTGAGACAAGACATAAATCAAATTTATATACAGAAATACTGAACACTGAATTAATTTCAGCTAAAGTGGTAAGACTAGTTATTGGTATGTATGAAATCTTTCTTTGTTCGAAAACATAGCTCTTGCCTAACCCTTTTCCTTTGTTTAATGAGGGAAAAACAAGGTTAATTTTATTTAATGTATTTACCTGTAATTAAAACACTTTCTGCACATTTAACAGGATGTTCTAAATTTTTTCACCATAACTGTGCACATGTTCCAGTGTAATCCTAGTTATAATACAAATCAGTCCAATTCCGTTCCTAATGCCATTTGGTCAATTTAAGGAACCTCGGCCAATTGCACCAATTCACCGACTTTGCAGCAATCCTTCCTCCTGTATCAGCATATGGTGACGTTAGATGGTTGATGCATTAAGTCATAAACTTTGCAGCAATTCCCCATTCTTAATGAGCATTTGGTGATATTAGATGGTTGATGCATTGTGTCTTTAACTTTTCAGCAATCCCTCCTTCCTAATGAGCATTTGGTGACATTAGATGGTTGATGCATTGTGTCTTTAACTTTGCAGCAATTCCCCATTCTTAATGAGCATTTGGTGACATTAGATGGTTGATGCATTGCGTTGTTAATTTAGCAGCAATCCCTCTTTCTGAATAAGCATTTGGCAACATGAGATGGTTGATGCATTGAGTCGTTAACTTTGCAGCAATCCCTCTTTCTGAATGAGCATTTGGTGACATTAGATGGTTGATGCTTCAAGCCCTTAACTTTGCAGCAATCCCTCCATCCTAATGAGCATTTGGCAACATTAGATGGTTGATGCATTGAGTCGTTAACTTTGCAGCAATCCCTCTTTCTGAATGAGCATTCAGTGACATTAGACGGTTGGTGGCATAGAGTTGACTTTGCAGCAATCCCTCACCACAGAGCACCCATCAGTATATTTGTTTTTATATTTCTCTTTCTGTTATCAGTGACAAAAATTCTTTCTTCCTGGTTTCATTTTTAGGAGTTGATTTTAAAATGAAAACAGTACAGATCGATGGACTCAGGGTTCGAGTTCAAATCTGGTATGTTGTGGAATGTTTACACAGAAAGCAACTGCACATACAGATGCTGGCACCTGTAATGTAGTGTTGTCGGTTTGCTTACATGTGTTTTTCTCCTGTGCAGGGACACAGCTGGACAGGAACGCTATCAGACTATCACCAAACAGTACTACAGGCGGGCCCAGGTATATAGAAGCACAGCTTAACTTATATTTACCAAACATACCTCCATTCTTTTTTTTTCTTTTCTTTCTTTTTAACAGGGTATCGTATTTGTGTATGACATCACAGACCTGCCGTCTTTTAAGCACATAGCTAAGTGGGCCGGTGATGTAGATGAAGTGAGTGCTCTAATTTAACTTTGTCACACTTGCTGCACAGTGACAAGTTGATGAAGCCCTTTATCCCCCTCTTGTCTGCGTCATTAAAAAAAAAAAAAATGTTTTTGTAGTTTGCCCCAGAGGATGTACAAACCATCTTGGTGGGAAACAAAGCTGATGAGGAGTTAAGGAGACAAGTTACGACAGACCAAGGAAAAAAGGTTGAATTTTATTATCTGTTTTTCTAGTTTTGGAAAGGTTGATATTACGATGTGGAGAAGAATGTGCACAATTACATAAATTACAATATTATTAAAAAGTTCATTTATTTAAGTAACACAATTCATAGTGAATTACTTTATATAGTAGATTAATTGGATGCACAAAAAGATTAATACAGAAATATGGGCTAAATGAAAAGTATGTTCAATACCTTATGATGGATGTTATCTTCAAAATAATCTGACAAACAAGCTTCTTGTGTTTTCCTTTTATTTAGCAATTTAATGTGTTTTTATTAAACCTGTTTGTGAAAAAATATATAATTAAATGGCTTTCCATCCTGATTCTCTTGAATCAAACAGCTAGCAGAAACCTATGGGATGGAGTTCTTTGAGGCCAGCGCTTCCACCAGCACCAACATCAGTGAGGTACTGCTGTTCCAAAGTAAATCTGTTACATCATTTATATGCATACAGTGCTTTAAAAAAGTATTGACACCTCCTTACTGTTTTTCACATTTTGTCAGGTCACAACCTCAGACCTCAATGTATTTTATTGGGATTTTACCTGATAGACCAATACAAAATAGTGCATAATTGGGATTTGGTAGGAAATTTATGACTTTCAGAAGATTTTACAAAGAAATATCTGAAAATTAACATGTTTACTTGTATTCAAACCAGTGCATGAGAAAAATAATTTGCTGAAAATTGGCATGCACATATGTATCCAACCTCTTTGCTATGAAGCCCCTTAAAAGTTCTGATGCAACTAACGACTTTTAAAAATCCCATAATTAGTGAATTACAGTCAACCTGTGTCCAATCTAAGGGTCACATGATCTGTCAGTGTAAACACATCTTTTCTGAAAGGCCCCAGAGGCTGCATCACCACTAAGCAAGGGGCGCACAATGAAGGCCAAGGAGCTATCCAAACAAGCCAGGGACAAAGTTGTAAAATACAAGTCAGGGTAGGGTTACAAAAGAATATCCAAATTGTTGATGTCCCCTGGAGTACGATCAGATCTGTTGTCTTCAAATGGAACACACATGGTACCACAGCAAAGACGTCAAGAGAGGGCCAGAACTCACAGACCAGGCAGGGAGGGCATTGTTCTGTGAGGCAGCAAATAGACCAAGACTAATCCTGAAGGAGTTGGAGAGCTCCACAGCAGAGACTGGAGTCAACCTGTGTCCATAGGACACTGCATAGAGCTGGGCTTTATAGAAGAGTGGCCAGAAAAAAGCCATTACTAAGCTTTAAAAGTAGAAGGTATGTTTTGAGTTAGTAAAAAGGAACGCAAGTAACTCCCCAGATGCATAGAGGAAGATGACCACTAAGGAAAACGCTATGTCTAATGCATTATCTCAAGAACACCATCCTCACACTGACACATGGTGGTGGCAGTGTCATGCTGTAGGGATGTTTTTAGCTAGCCTCGTGAGACCATCCTGATCTCGCGAGCTTTCAAGGTTTCACTCGCAGATCAGTCTGGCTACTCTCCGTTAAAGAAAATTTGGAGCCGTTCACCAAACGAACGTCCAATCAGCGTTGGCTTTGAGGCGGGTTGAGGTGTGATGCAACAAGAAGCGCGACAGTTCAGTCTAATGAACATGGCGGCTTCAGCCGACGAAACTAGCGTTAGCGTGGCTATCGAGCAAGTTTTATCGGAATTACAGAGTATTTCTTTGCTGAGCTAACGAGCCTTTACCTGCAGCAGCAAGAGTAGCTTGGCTTGTGGTTGTGTTTTCGTCGTCGCTCAACATGCTTTGCGACGAAGCATGTTGACGAGTACGTCATATGCTTCGTTGATCTGATTGGTTTATTTGGCCCGTCTATCACAAACATAGGCCAATCAGCTAACCAGTATTTTCGCCCCTTCCCAAAATTACTTCAACGGAAGGTTTCCAGATGGATATGCGGAGCAAATCCATCTGGCAGAGTCAGGTAAGTTTTTAGCAGCAGGGGCTGGGAAACTAGTCTAAGTCATGGGGAAGATGGATAGTGCTAAAAACAGGGATATTCTTGAGCAACACCTGTCAGTCTGTGATCTGAGAATGGGCAAGCCGTGTGGAGCTCGGCGGTACTACATCCATCTGGCGACGGTCAGGTTCGGCGATCTCTTCTCTTCTGACATTTTCGTTGATTTGCGTGAGGGGGCTGTGCTTATACGTTATGTCACGCACAGAATCGTGGGATACCTAAAGGGTTCTTGGCGCGAGTAAGGGACGTCGTGGAGTTCCTAGGCAAAACTAGCCGCGGGAGGGAGCATACAGGCTACTTTTCCTACCTTCTTCCTTACTGACTGCACTATTCGGACAGCACTTATCATGGCGACCACTGACGCACTTCCGCTTTGGCTAAAGAGTCCCTGTTCTATAAGGGTATTTGGATTGAGCCATTGTGTGGGACTGCATTTTATTCAGCCCCAGAATTTAGACGATTTCATGCATTTTGATTGGTTCGCGGGTTTCAGAAGGGGGCTCGCACAGGGCATTGTCATGCAAGAACCGTCTTCACACAAAATATTGCATTTAAGTTAAAACAATTTCTGTGTAATTTTTTTTAACAATTACTTTCTTCCTATTCCAATAGGATTGGGTTCCCTGATGTCGTCAGGCAGTGCGTTGCACTGGTTTTGATTTAGGGGTATCGGAAATAAAATAATACTTTTTATAATACGGACTGAACTAAGACTTTCATTTGGAAAATGTGGAGCTAACAACATTATTTTCTCCTCTACATTTATGCAACACTGGTTGAAACCATAAACCCCCACAAGATACACTGAAATTTGTAGTTTTAATGTGACAAAATGTGAAAAAGTTGAATTGTGTAAGAATACTTCTGCAAGGCATTATACATTTTTCCACCTTTTTTGTTCTTGCAGTCATTCATCCGTGTGACAGAACTGGTGCTTCAAGCTCAGAAGAGAGACATGGACAACCTGTTTGGGTCTCTGGATAACAATTTGGATCAGGCAGCTCTGCAGGAAGAGAAGAGCAGTCAGGATAATGATGCTCAGAGGACTTGTGCCTGTTAAAAAATGAAGTCTGTCACAGTGCCTTAGCTTGCAGGTCCAGGATATTAGACTTTTTAACCTGTTTTCTGACACTTTAAAACTTAAAGACTTGTTACCCAGGAAGGGGCTGCATTACTTTAACTTTTTTAAATGACAGGGCTACAGATGCAGTAAACAACAGTTGCCAGCAGAGGGCCTGTCTGGCAGAATGATCAGGGAATCTTACTGCCAGATAAAAGTAATCAACTCATTACCTTTTCTCTCTTCAAATGCAGAGCTTTACCATATCTCTGCATAGTTTACTGAATTTAGTCACTGTTTGCTTTCTTTGTCCTTTTTTATTACTGGTTCATGCTCAGTGGAAAGTTTACATCCATAATTTTGCACTGGAGTGACAAAGATGGGAACAAAGAGGTCAGAGCACAGGTCTGAATTATTAAGTTCTGGAAACTCAAACCAAGTGGGGGTTTGTTTCATTCACTCTATGGACTTTCACCTCAACGGAGACACATCTGTGCCATTCGGAAGGATATTTATCAAAAATGTTGCTTGAAGTACTCATTCTGAATAGCAAAGACATAATGTGGTTCATTGAAATTGTGGTTTTGCTAAGGATGAGGTGTATAGTGAGACTCGGATGTCTGATTTTAGGAAAAACGATCTAGTTTGTGGCAAAAAATTTAAATAATGTATGTTAACTGTAAATGCTAAATTAAAAATAAATTATATATGGAAATATTCCTGTTTAAACAAAACACACTGGCACTCTGAACTTTGCCGAGTTATTTTATTAGGACTGGAGTAATGTTAGGCGTACATGGAGCTCTGGCACCAGCCTCATGTATTTTTCATCAGATGCTGGGAGACGCAGGTGAATGTTTAATTTTTGATGACTAAGAAAGTTGAGACATGCACCAAGGCATGCCAAAAAACCAAACACAGCGAATAACACTGGTTAAAACTGGTTCCCCAAAAATCCAGCTAACTAAGAAGATGCAGTGCCTTGCCAATTAATTCAATCATACACTATTTTGTGAACTTTTGAAACACTTCTTTATGTTATCTTACCACTTTTGAGCCATATAACCGTAAAATTCTGGCTATTTTAATAGGGTTTTATGATTTTTTTTTTTTTTTTTTTTTTTTTTTTTTTTAAAAGCAACCAGTAGTGATAAATTATGAATTGGAGGGAAAATCCAAAATGTGTTTCCTTCATTCGTGTCCAATCTCCTTTGATGCGCCTTAAGAAAATCCATTTCAACCAACTGCCTTCAGAAATCAGCTGATTAAATATAGCCTGTGTGTAATTTAATCGCAGCATGAATCCAGCTGCTCTGTGAAGGCCTGGGAGTTTTGAACAATAGCGAACAAACAGCGTCTTGTAGACCAAGGAACAGAGCACACGGGTCAGGGTCGAAGTTGTGGAGAAGCTAAAAGCAGGGTCAGGGTTAGGTTATACAATAATATGGTCTGCAGCCAACCTGACCGAGCTTGAGCTATTCTGCCACCAAGAATGGGCAAAAAATGTCAGCGTGTAAATGTGCAAAACTGGTAGAAAGATCTATGCCTTTAACTGCCTGGTTTTTACATACAATTTAATTTTATTTATATAGCGCCAATTCATAAAATATACCTTGACTTGGTTGCCTGAACACAAATCCACACCATCCTTTTTGGGTTTTTCATTTATAAAATTCCTTCAAAATCAGGTGTCTTCACTACTACGGGCCACTTTTAACTGATCTGTTTCATAAAATCTCAATAAAATACTTTGAGGTTTGTGGCTTGAAAGGCCTTTCATATATTGTACTTGTTTAGCTTTCACCATCAGTTTAATCCCTTTATCTGGCACTTCTAAGCAGTGTATATCACCAGGCGATCAGTTTCCTGCAGGGCTATCTGACACCTATGAAAGGCAACTTGCTGCCCTGAGTGAGTCAGGTGATCGGGGGCTTTTAGGTAGAGTCGCACCACGAAACCCAGTCTCCCTCCAGCGAGACACGCTAGTAGCCAAGATGACCTTCATTGCTAAGACCTTCTACGACCTGAGGGCCACCTCGCTGGAAGGGGACCCTGTGGACTTCAACGTCTTCAGGGGACGCGTTGTCCTCATAGAGAATGTGGCCTCGCTCTGAGGCACCACCACCCGGGACTTCAGCGAGCTCAGTCAGCTACAGAGCAAGTACCCTCATCGGCTGGTGGTCCTGGGCTTCCCATGTAACCAGTTTGGATACCAGGTAAGTCGAACGACAGGTTTACCTGAAGCAATCTGACTTGTGACGTTTGTCCGTGCTGCTGCTGCTGAACCCTCCAGACGCGTAATTCAGAGGTGGCGCTTCCGACTCATTTCCTGCTATTTAGATATCTTGTTGGAGCTAAACTGCAAAAAGGGGACTACAAGTAAGTAAAATTTTCTTAAAATTGTTTTTGCCCTCAATTTGAGCAGGTAAATAAGATTATCTGCCCATGGAATGAATATTTTGACCCCTATACTGCAAAAAGGGAACTAAAAGTAATTAAAATTCTCTTAATATGAGAGTATCTCTACTGGTTTTGAGCAAGTAAATAAGACTACTTGCCAATGAAATAAGATTTTTGCACTAAAATAAGAACAATTAATCTTATTTCAGGTGCAGGATATCTAATTATCTTATTTTAGGGGTAAATATACTCATTCCATTGGCAAATAGTCTTATTTACCTACTTAAATCAAGCAAAAATACAATAATTTCAAGAATTGTTTTATTTGCTTTTAGTTCCCTTTTTGCAGTGTATAATCAGACAATTAGATTTACTGCATTTGAAATAAGATGATAGAGATGAGTTGTTCCTATTTTAAGTTGGCAGATCATTTAAACTTGCCTGCTCAAATCAAGGACAAATAAACTAATTTTAGGAAAGTTTGACTTGTGGTTTCCTCTTTGCAGGGTAGTAGAAAGAACTGCCCAGCATGTTGTTTATTTTTAAGATAGACATTTTTTCTGCCAGTGACGTATCAGTTAATTTCATCTGCAATAACTTTTGTAAATGTTGGTAATGCGTGTTTTCTGCAGGAGAACTGTACCAATGGCGAGATTCTGCATTCACTGCAGCACGTGCGACCAGGCGGCGGCTTCAAGCCCAACTTCACCATGTTCGAGAAGTGCGACGTCAACGGAGCAAACACACACCCAGTCTTTGCCTATCTGAAAAGCAAACTCCCCTTCCCCGAAGACGACCCCAGCTCCCTCATGCAGGATCCCAGATTCCTGGTTTGGAGTCCGGTCAGCAGGGCGGACGTCTCCTGGAACTTCGAGAAGTTCCTCATCGGGCCGGAGGGAGAGCCCTTTAAGAGATACAGCAAGAATTTCCCAACTATTGATGTAGAGCCTGACATCCAAAGACTGCTAAGATTAACAAAGACCTAAGAATAGCCTCTGCCACCTAATGGCTTTCCATCCATTACTGTCAAAACTGGCATGCTGGCCTCCACACATTTAAGCCTTAATAAATGAGGGTAATATTCTAAATCGTTGATGGAATATCATCTGAGGTCACATAAGTGCTTAAAATTAGTGGAAGTTCTTTTTTATTTTTCAAAACTGATTGCAAATAATAGATGTATTTTATAGAGTATGATCATTGGGGAAACCTGAGAATGGATCCTTTCTGTTTTTGGTCTTACGTTAGTGCTACCAGCAGATGGCGCTACCCAACCATCATGCAAATAGAAACTCCAGTCACGCTTTTATGAATTGGCATTCAAAGAGCAAACAAAAATGTTTGCGCTGAAATAAAATCTTGAAGCCTACATCGGTCTCTCCTTGAGGTGTTTTATTACTTTATTTATTGCCTGTCCGAAATAATGACATCTTCTGCTCAGAGACGAAGCTCACAATAAAGATTTTTGAACAAGTGCCTGGAGTGGCCTAATAAATCTGGAAATGCAGCGGGAGGAATTTTGAACAATTATTTTAGCACCTTTTAAAATAACCAACAGGGTACGCGTCAGCATTACATGGTGACCTCCATGCAGCCAATTACTCAAGCTGCATTTCTAAGTAAAATTTGCTGACGCAAGCAACCCATGCAGCTGCAGGAATGCATTACTGCCACATTGCTGCCTAAAGACGAGGCCTGAATCACTCAATTAAGCATCGACCTTACCCTGGTGTGATAAGCTCTCGTCCAGCTTTGCGTTTCCATGTACCGTAGGGGCTTTTGTTTGCAGGGTCCGCAGATTAACATCGGATTTTCTGGACATCCGCTCACATTCACATCATTTCGTGATGTCAGAGCTACAGTCAGCACAGGCCAGGCAGTGTCCTGATGGGCTTTGCCTCGGATGCCCCGGGGTCAAACACTCAAGCTCATGACACTTTTGCGGCTTTTACCAAGCCTGTGCTGGCGTTTGTGGTCGTAGGCTCCCGTCACTGTTTTTGCCCTTTCACAAATCGCATCAGAACAATGTTCTGTCACGATGCATGGAGACAAGTCCTGGATACATTTGCTGCCCGTTTTTTTTGTCAGGACTGTGCGTGACTTTCAGAAATGAAATGTTGCCTTGTCTGCATTCTGCCTGCAGGAGAAAAAAAAAAGATCGTTAAATGCTCATTTATGTACACGGCTGATGAATTACTCAACTAAACTGCAAAACTTCATAACTGGATACATTTTGAATATTTTCAACAGAAAGAAACAGTTTGGTAGAAAATGAATAAACTCCACCAGATATATAAGTGGATAATCCCAACAGGAATTCAGCATTGAGTAATAAAGCTGCGTAGATTTTTAATATGTCTGGTGGCTCTGCTTTTGATGTTTACCAGATGGCGGGCAGCAGTTAAAAAAGTTAACGGTGATGGCTCAAGGAGTTCTTTGCGAGGTGTAAGAAGTTCCTGCAGACACAGGGCCCTCGAAACAGATCATTTGTCAATTCTGTTAATGTGCTACCCCAGAGGCCCCTGGAAAAGACAAGCTTCGATTAGATGTAAGAGTGTATTTATATTACTATGCTTTCTGGTAATAAAGTAAAAAATCTTGGTGTTATTTTTGACCAAGACATGTCATTTAAATCCCATATTAAACAGGTTTCCAGAGTTTCCTTTTTTCACCTCCGGAATATCGCCAAAATTAGAAACATTCTGTCCAGGAGTGATGCTGAAAAACTGGTCTGCTGGTGGTTCCTAGAGTCTCTAAAAGTAGAATGGGAGGCAGATCCTTTAGCTATCAGGCTCCTCTCCTGTGGAACCAACTCCCAGTTTTGGTCCGTGAGGCAGACACCCTGTCTACTTTTAAGACTAGGCTTAAAACTTTTCTTTTTGACAAAAATTGTAACTAGTGGCTCATGTTGCTCTCAGCTACCTTTATAGTTTTACTGCTATAGGCTTAGGTTACTGGAGTATATCAGGATCTAATTTTCTCACTCTATTGAGTTCTACTGTTCTTCAATTATGCATTATGTGTTGTCATTTCTGCTTTAACTTTCTGTTCTCTCTCTTTTCTCTTCATAGTAGGTACACCTGGTCTGGCGTTCTGTTAACTGTGACATCATCCAGAGAAGACGGCTCACCCGCTACTACCATCTAATGTAGAACAGATTACTAGATCAATGTGTGCTTCTGTGCTTTTTTGTTTCTCTTGTTGTGTCTCTGTTCTGTCTTCTGTAACCCCAGTCGGTCGAGGCAGATGACCGTTCATACTGAGCCCGGTTCTGCCGGAGGTTTTTCCTTCCCGTTAATGGGTGGTTTTTCTTCCCACTGTCGCTTCATGCTTGCTCAGTATGAGGGATTGCAGCAAAGCCATGTACAATGCAGATTACTCTTCCTGTGGCTCTACGGTTCCCCAGGAGTGAATGCTGCTTGTCGGGACTTTGATGCAATCAACTGGTTTCCTTATATAGGACATTTTTGACCAATCTGTATAATCTGACCCAATCTGTATAATATGATTGAACTTGACTTTGTAAAGTGCCTTGAGATGACATGTTTCATGATTTGGCGCTATATAAATAAAATTGAATTGAATTGAATTGAAATTCTTTTTTTTAATCCTACATACTGTAACTTTTATTAATATTTGTCACTCACTCCTCACCCTGGCCTAAACTGACACCAGGATTAGATCAAAATATATGGGGGTTACACCATGGTCAAGTCATGAAGACAAAATGTGCTTCAAAAGCCTCTTCAAACATATAAAATCAGCTCAGTTTTGTACATAAAACATGAATGTATATAGTATTGGTATGAACAGAGTTTATATGTTTTCATATGATCTGACTTTACTCCTACAGTATAAATATATGCATGATAGAGTAATTGACTACTCTGAATTGATCTTATAATAGCTCGAATAATACCACAACTTCTGGTACCATCATTTATGGACAGATGTGTCTAAAATTGAAATGTATGGACACCTGAGAACAGCATAAACCAAAGGACAACATTCCAAGAAAAGAACCTCATACCAACCATGAAGCCTATAGCTGTAAGTGTCATGGTTTGGGAATGCGTTGCCTCAGCAGGACCTGGCCAGGTTACTATCACAGAATCCACCACGAACCCCCCTCACCAGCTGGTCTCGAACTTTTACAGGTCAGTGATAGAGAGCCTAACTGTGCATAATGTCATTCTCCAGCCGCTCTCAGCAGAACAGGAAGAACCTGCAGCAGGTGGTGAGGTAAGCGGAACGTGTTATTGGAACGCAGCGGCCCTCTCTGATGGTCATTTAAACATGCAGACTCCAATAGAAAGCCAGTGCTGATGCAACAGACTCTGTTCACCCCGCACACATCTTTCTTTCCCCACTCCCATCTAGTAAAAGTTTCAGGACTCTAAAAACCAACAGGGTTTTGCATATATATATATATATATATATATATATATATATATATATATATATATATATATAAATTATATGTTATTTACCTGCAGTTAAATCTATTTCGTCTAAAGCACCTCCATGTAAACATTTCTGAGTTAAGGCCTGAATATTCAATTGGTTTTCCCATGGCAGAGTGAGAGCTCTTTGGTTCAAATGTCTTTGTTTTTGTCCACCCTCCACAGGTGAGCAATGTTGCCACGGCAACGCTTTGCTTTCCCCACCACCGTACTTTCTCGCGAGACTCCCCGGGCATAGAGGGAGGTGAGGGGAGGCAGAGCCTGAATGATCTCATCCCTCCAGCAGCTGCATACCGCAGCGAGGCAAAGCAGTAACTTTCTATCAAACTTCCAAGTTGCCTTTCGGAAGAAGACGGAGGGACATTGTTGTTGTTGGGGGGGACTGAACCCGGAGCCAAAACGTTTCTTGTGAAGGCGAGGAGGGAGCTGCCGCTTAGTTTTTTTTTTCTGTGTGTGTGTGACTAAAACGGCAGCACCTTACGAGTTGAGACAAAAGGAGGAAAACCGTGTTCTGTGACATCCGAAAAGGAGGAAAGGTGAGTCGGGAATGTGGCGCTGGTCACGTGCGAGCGCACTAACATCTGGTTGTCTGCGTTAGAGAGCAAGGCACATATTTATGTTTTTTTTCCAGTGCGCAATCAGTGCCAGTGGTGTATTATTTCTTAACTAACGGTGGTGGGGGACTCGTCCTTATCACTGCTGTTGTCAAAATTCCCGAATCCCTGGTGCATTCGAAGGAGGCTGTTTGTCAAACACAGGTGGTGTTTTGCATGCTACACCGGATGTAATGTAAACAAATGAATGTGTCACCACCCCAGTTATTTTCGCGTGACTTACCCCACGGGCACCAGGTGATTTCCTTTCGTCCACATCTGTTTAACCCTGAGTTGTCCCCCAGCCATGTCCAGCTCCCTGTGTGCCTGAACGCCAGGCAGACTGGAAGTCACTGAATGTTCCGTTAGATGACAACATCTTATGCATTTGAAGCCGGCATAGACGAATGCAGGTAATGTGAGAGGGTGGGAATCCCGAGGCTCTGCGTGGTCACTAAGCCAAATCTGCTTTTAAAATGGGGTTTGATAGAGCCTTGCAAAGTTTAGTGCAAAGTGATATCGGAAATTGGCGATGTGGCGCTCCGCCCAGGGCGACATAGGCTGGGTGGGCGCCATTAGTACAAAAAAAGGGCACCACTTTACAGTAAGGCTCTCCTTAAAAATAGCTAATAAATAGTTTATAAATATGTTATTTATTAATCTGAAAACACTTTATAGCTTGTTCCTAGGTGTTTATTATGCATTAATTAAGGGCGAACAAGAGACAAGACTAACCAGTTTTTTGCCAAATAGTGAGCCTAGTCTGTTCAACTATATATTTTGTCTAAAGTTGCTTATATGAAACATTTCAGAATAAGTTAATACCCTGCTAGCACAAACCGGTCATTTTGTCTCTTGCTCACCCTTAATGGCGTACCGCGAGCGAGCTATTTTTAGAAACGTAACGTCACGATGACGTCACATCACGTGGTACGCAGTAGGACAAGCTTGCATAGTCCGCCGCTGTTTCGCTGTAAAAGAGACGTGCGTTACCCTTGGTTTTACTCGGTATACGACTGCTTTTTCCAAATCTAAGACCATGGTTTTTAAACATTGTTGCTATGGAATGTGCAACAGCGACTCGAGGTACGCTGATCGGCCGCATATGAAGGATGTTTTCTTCAAGACTGCCAAGGAGAAATGTGTGCGCTGGGTACACCGGTGCGGTCGGCCTACATATGTAGCAAGCTTTTTGTCGGAGGAAAGGGCCCAACCGAAGAACATCCTGACCCAATTCCAGCGACATCAAGTAGTGAACAGGTAAGAGTATTTTGGTGGCCGACATGTTAATAATGAAGCGCCTGCTACCATGATAGCATATAGGCTATCATGGTAGCAGGCGCTAACTTGATACCCTGCTACCAGGATAGCCTACTCAAAAACATTTCAAATAAGACAAACATTAAACATATACCGATCCCTGGACGGTGATTACAAACAAAAAAACGTCCGATGACGCCATGAACGCCGCGCAGGAAAAAAACAAAAACAAAGCTTACCGTTCGATCAACTCGGCCCGTTTTCCGGTCTTTTTAAGCCCTCGACACTCAAGCCATCGTTTGAGCTGAAGGTTGGTGTGTTCTTCCACAGTTCGACCAGTAATCCGTGTGCCTGGGACATCGTCTTGGGAAAGTTTAACGGCTGTAAAGTCGTTTATATCGCTGTTTCTGTTGCGCGTGTAATAGCTGGTTGCTACGGGCGTTCTCTCCTGTATGCCCTACCTAAGCGGCAAAAGGGGCGTTGCTCTTGAGTCGGTGACGTCACGTGCGCGGTACGCCATTAAGACACGTTAAACACTTATGAATGAGTTATACAGTGTTTATATCATTAATTAACAACACATCTATGAACTATTTATTAGCCATCTATAAGGGGAGCCTTGTAAAGTGGTACCGAAAGAACATATTGCAGTGTCGAAAAATGTTTTTCTTTTTGTTGAAGTGTGCGGTGAGTAGCACCCCCAGTCTTTTGCATCTTGTAAGAAAAGATGTCTGCTGACTGGCGGGCTAATGACGCTTAAGTTTTTGTCCAAGTGGAGCTTGCTGAAAAGACTATTTAACTTTTATTTTATGTTTTCTTTTTGATTTCATTTGATATTTATTCAGTTAAGTCAGAAATACATGCACGTATAGCTCATTTATCTATAAAATTATTTTTTAGAGCTCAAGATTGGAAATGTATATATATATATATATATATATATATATATATATATATTTTTTTTTTTTTTTTTTTTCTTACTGTTTCAGACACAATACATTCTAAAGGAACAGTGTTCATTTGGGTTTGAGAGCGGAAGAGAAATGCAAGAATAGCATTTGTTAACAGAGCACTAGCAGATAAACACAAAAATCATAGTGCTTTATCCATATTAGTTTTTAAATTAGATACAAGAACTAATCTTGTTGTTTACCTTGGCCTTTGTCAGGTGGGAAAAAAAGGGGAAGCCTTGGACTTTAGCTCTCCGCTACGATCAAGGACTTCTCGCATTCCCCATAGGCTTAGCTGACCTGCAGTGGCGGGCATGACTGATCACAGAGCTCCTCTGCCATCTTTACTGCTGAGTCTAATCTCACACTAGGCTGCTCCTTTTACTTTTGATGGGATTCTTTCCTGCAGAGGATAAATCTAAGGCAAATGCAGCAGATTTATTGTGTTCAGGGAAAAGAAAAGCTCCCTCTGTTTTGCTGCATGGCCCTATAATGGCTCATTTGAGATTCTGAGACTAATTTCAGTAACAGCAGGATAAAAAAGCACATATCGGTCTAAAAGGGATTTTAGAGCAGATTTTGCTCTTTGTGGGGGCTAAAAATATCTGCTTTCATGATTTCTGTCTGCATAAATTGCCCTTGCTAAGAATAGTGTTGTGTTTTTCTTTTCTTTTGGAGTTGCACCGATCAGTGTTTTTTTTCTCCAGCTGATACCATTTTCTGCTTCTCATTTTTGCTGATTCTGATTTTTAGACTAGAAGGAGGAGGATCCTTTATTGTCCCACAGTGGGAACATTCAGGTCTATGACAGCTAGTAGAAAAATAATGCGCTGAAGATTCTTCACAGAAAATAAAGAAATTAGAATATTATCTCCATTAATGCTTCAATCTTTTTCTGATCTTTGTTAAATGCACCAAAGTACACACCGTAGGTTAATTTGTGTATTGACTGAAAAGTGTGGTTACAGTTAGTTTTGATGACTTCTTTGAATAGGAAAAAAAAAATAGTTTCCCATGTTTTGGCTTTCTGATGACGGATCAGAGGCAGTGTAGGGAAAATCGGGCAGGTATCTCGTTAATTAATTGGTGCAGTTCTACTTTTTTTGGTCACTGTTTACTCCGCAAATGTTATCATTCCCTCTTGGGTCTGTGCAACACATATTCACAGCAGTTTCCTGTTACCAAGTTGAGCTTATGTTTTCATTGTCTCCCGCGTATCGGCTCGGAGGGAATAGCTTGAGCAGAGATGAAAGGGAACATGAAGAGGAGCTTTGTGCTGCTTCATAATTTGCCACTTATAAATGCATGGGCTGCAGCTGTTTACATTTACTGTTTACATTTCCTTTCCCATTGGGGCATGCTTTGTATTCATCCTTGCACATATTCAAAGTATTCGTTGAGACATTTCTCTGAATGCCCTTTTTCTTGGTATATGTTGCTTTTTGGTTTAAAAACTTTATTGAGTCATCCTGGAAAGGTGCACTCCAGCCTCACAGGTTGCTGTTGGCCTTGAACCCTCCATCACACTGAAAGACCATGAAAATAAATCTTTTCTAGGAATGGACCAGTGTCAGATTCTCTGTGAACACCACTGTCGCAGTATTTTTTCATTTTTTTGGACAAATTTGAATAAAAATGTTCACAAGATCTAACTAAATGGTAAATGGACTGAACTTAAATAGCACTTTTCCAGTCATACTGACCTTTCAAGGTGCTATACGCTAGAGCCACATTCACCCAATCATACACCGATACACAGCTCAGTAGGCAATTTGGGATTAGGTGCATGGCCAGGGGTGCATCAATATGTGATAAAGGGAAGCTGGAATCGAACCTACAACCTTCTGACTGCAAGACAACTACTCAACCATCAAGCGACAGCCGCCTTTTACTTTTACCTACAACAGAATAGCAACAATTGTTGCTAATTATAGTATAATATAATTAAAAAGTTGAATTATTTCAGTAGTTCAATTCAAAAAGTGAAATTACACGCAGTTTATTTTTCCCTTTTTCCTTCCACTCAATTTTTTGTTTAGCAGTGGCCATTTATCATTTACCCTCACTTCATTTTTGTCTGCGGAACAATTGTCATCACACTTTTCCTAAAATTTAAAATATTATTAAACTAGATCTTATTTTTAGCTATAAGCCATAGGCATGAAAACTACCATAAATAAATGCTTCAAATGTTTCATTCTGTTTATTGAACCCATGTATGAGTTTTCAGTTTTTGAATCAAACTGCTGAAATAAATAGACTTTTTGATGATATTTTTATTTATTGAAATGCACCTCTGTTGATCTTTACCGCTGTAGTAATGCTATCAATAACATTTATGTCGCTTTGATTTCAATACTAAGACTTAAGCAAAAATAGAGAAAAAAACGGCTACAATTTTCAATAGTAGTTTTTAAGTTATTAAACATATTATCAGAATGTGAATTTATTGTCATTGCATGTTAAAAAAAACAGCACAAGGAAATTACGGATGTAGGCCTACTCTATATTAGTTTGTGTATTAGTTTGGCTGCATCTGGTTAGTAACGGGTTCAGCCTTGTTTGTGTTTGTAATAGTCTGAAGCATAGAAGGTGTTGGAAATATTCCTCTGAGAGTTTCCCCTGTATCAACAACACACTGGCATCCTGCAGGTGCTGCACAGTCAGCAGATTCACCTTGGTTTAAGTCTTGGTAACGCCCATTTGGATTGAGGTCTGGTGATTTGGAGGCCATTGAAGTACTGTGTCATGTTCAAGAAGCTAGTTTGAGATGCTCTGAGCTTTGTGACCTGATGCATTATTCTGCTGGAAGTCACCATCAGAAGACGGCTGCTGTGGACTAAAGGGATGAACAAGGTCAACAGCAATACTCAGCATTTAATGAATACTCACTTGGTACTAAGGAGCCCAAGAAGTTGCGAAGAAATTGTCCCCTATACCATTACCAGCATCAGCCTAAAACATTATGACAAGGTACGATCTATTCAGACTTTCATGTTGTCCAAACCTGATAACACCACTAACTGAACGCCGCCGCCGAAACGGAGACCCATCAGATGAGGCAACACTTTCTCAATATGTCAGTGTCCCTTTTTGATGAGTCTATGTGAATTGAAGCCTCAGTTTCCTGTTCTCATTTGACCTCTGACATCATCAAGCTGATTTCTTCCACACGACTGCAACTCTGGATATTTTGTTTTTCTTTGGACGGTATTTTGTAAACTCCAGAGACGGTTGGGAGTAAAAAATCCCCAGTGGATCAGCGGTTTCTGAAATAGTCGCTCTGGTACCAGCAACCATGCCATATTCAAATTCGTCTTCACCACTTCTTGATTTTTTAAAGGCGTTGAATTGCTGCCATGCGATTGGGTGATTTAAACAGCTGTAGCTAATAAAGTGGTCGGTGATGGTAGTTTTCTACAGTGTTTTTCTAATAAGACTGACACTACTTTAGTTTCCACTCCACAACTGTCCGTGTTTTTCACAACCAGAACTATTTCCACTATAATAGTTTGCTAAATAGTTGTCTCTGGTAGAAAAAGGTCTGGCCATTTTTCAGACAGCTGACCTTCAATGCACAGCATGAGGCACAGGAGGAGGAATGCTGTTCAATGTAAAACTTTTAAACACCTAGTTATGCCTTGATACCGGTTACCCGCCCAGCGTGATGAGAACCCTGGCAGAAAACAAACATCTCCAAGACAGATTTCTTCATATATCCGATGACAACTAGTCACTCATTTCTGAATTTTGACGTAAGGTTTTGAAACAGTTTGAAGAACACTGCTCTATTTTATGTAAAAAGGGGAAGCTCCGTCTGATGTTAGTCAGCTTGTAGTCAGAGGTCAAATGACTTGATGTGTTTTTTTTTTTTGGGTGTCTTTTTACTGGTGGCTGTGTGGGCCGATGAGTTTGACCGTAACGAGGTGTGACTCTGGGTCCTCATTTCCTGTCCGCTAAACTGTTGTGGAAGGCTTGGTCTTTGTCTGGGTCGGATCATCCACTGTACGTTTGCTGATGAGGGAAAGCGGAGGGCTCAGGGGGGCCTACAATGGTGATGATGTAATCCCTTTTTTTTTTTTTTTTTTTTTAGGGCCCTGCCGTGAAGTTAAAGCAAACAGACAAAGGAAAATTCCCCCGTACTCGTCACCCCCACCTGCCACACCGCTTTGGGAAACGCAACCTCGCCAAAATCCTCCATCGTTTCAGACCTTATAATTATCTCCGGGGGAGATACTGAGTGGGGCTGTTTGAACAGTGATACAGGTACAGACAGCTGCTGTTCACCATGATTTCGTTCCCCCGCGTCTTCGTTTGGTGGTCTGTTACTTTATATGTTGTTGAACCCAAAAAAGAAATAAAAAAAAAACAACGCTGTGCAACTGGTTCCCCTCATCCTGCCTCCAGATTCCCAGCCCCAACCAGAACCCACAGTGAGGAAGAGATCAGACGCTGAGAAATTCACCCCCGCTTTCCTCCCTTCAAACCTCACAGGGGCTGAAAATAGTACGACGCGGGACACAGATTCAGCAACAGGACGAGGAGCTGATCGGAATAATAAGAGCTGTCTTTCAACGAAAAGCGTTCCACAATGAAAACTGGCATTGCGATGATGATGATGATGATGACGGTGACGATGTGTTGCTGCAGGCTATCCCTGCTGCCGCGCTGCAACGACGTGCTCGGCATTGTCTCGACACGTCTGCCAGTTGCTTCGCCGTCTCCCCTTCTTGGCCCGTTCACTTTCTCTGGAAGGGGATTACAGAACTCCTCTTTGAGGAGAATCAAAACATCGGGCCGAGCTGCAAGCCCACGCCTCACGCTGAGCCTGTGCGGGCAGCTTCGGAAAATAATTCCAAAATACAAAAAAAAAAAAAAAACGCAGAGCGGAGGGGGTCGATTTTTGCTGCTGCCCTCCCCTCTTTCCTGCAGGCGGCCGCTATCTCCACACATAAGCAGGTCTGCTCAACTTTTCTACTTCCCTGTTCGTGTTGGCAACACTTTTTTTTACTTCCAGAAGCAACTTCTATTATGTGTTGTGTAATAAACCTGGGATGGGAGCACAGCAGCACACGGCGTGAGGCTGTCTCTTATGATATTTAAAAGTCGAGCTCTAGGAATGCGCTGATCAAAAGAGAGGGAGGCTTACTTTCCTGTACTAAAACGGGAATAATCCTGCATCAGATTGCTCCAGAACTCCACAATCCTTTGCCTTGGAACGAGGGGAATTAATTTCCAGCCCGCTTTGCTCTCGATAAATCTCAGCGGGAAGATTCAGACCATGTTAAAGCAAACGTTCCCTCGGCAAGATTGAAATGGCTGCTTAAACAAATACGTGTGTCAGGTTTAGTGAGTAGGGTGCAGGGAAATGTTCCATGTGGAGTGTCTCTTTACTCATCTTGATTGCCTAAGTTATTCTGGGAAAACCTGATTAGCCTTGAATTTATGTTAATTAGTGTGGTATATAGAGGGCCTTGCGAAAGTTCTCATACCACTCGCACTTTTTCACGTTACACACGCCGTAATGTGTTTTATCGTGGTTTTATGTGACAGGCAACTACAAAGTAGTTCAATATAGTGAAGTGTGAATAAAATGATGCATGGTTTTCAAAACGTTTTAGAAATGCAAATAAAAATTGCACCCGCTTTTGTCCGTGACTTGGAGAATACATTTTTGCTGCACTTACAGCTGCGAACCTTTTGGTTACCAGCTTGCGATGAAATTCTTGCCAATTCTTCTTTCCCAAATAGCTCCTTTTTTGTCCTATTTAATGGAGAACATTGATAAACATCAATTTTTAAGACTTGCTACAGTAAAATTGAATTTGTCCGGATTGAATTCCATTCTATCACACGGATATTCTTTGATCTAAATGTTGGTGAACATTCTGAGTCATCCAGCTCATGATCAATCCAAAAAAGGTTAAAAAACAAAACAACTGGACTTCTATTCTGAAGCTGAAGACGTTTTGCTTCCCATCCAGGAAGCTTTCTCAATTCACATTTTGAATTGAGAAAGCTTCCTTCTATTCTGAATAAAAGTCCAGCTTCAATTCAGAAGTCCAGCTGAATAGAAGCTGGACTTCTTTTCAGCTTCAGAATAGAAGTCCAGATGTTTTATTTTTGAATCTTTTTTGGATTCTTTGATCTAGAGCATTCCTTTTTACCTTTGGTTGTATGTTTTAAAGACGAAACTTGGCCGATTCGTTTGCGTCACTTTTAGCCTCTATAAAGCCTGGTTGACCGTGTGTAATTATGGGATGTTAAGAGCAGTAAGACCCGATCCTTCACGTCCATTCATTGTTGGACAGACCTTTCCGATAGAATTCTGCTGTATGGGAAAAAAAAGTTGTAGCAGAGAACAACATGCTCCATTGTACAATGCAATGTGACAAAAGCTACCATCATGCATCTGGCTTCTATCAAGGTTTTACATTATCTAGCTCAAACATTGTTGTGTGTTTAAGTCCATCCATTAAGTCCATCCACTCTGAACAGCTTTTCTGTCCCTGCTGAAGAAAAGCATCCCCACAGCATGATGCTCCCAACACCATGTGTTACCGTGGAGATGATGCGTTCAGGGTCATGTGCAGTGTTAGTTTTTCACCATGCGTACCGAAAAGTTTAATGTTGCCAACATCTGACCAGTAGGCTACTGCTTAGGCCACTGGACTAATGTTTTCTAACAAACGCCTGAGGCCTTCACAAAACACTTCTGTACTGAGATCAATTGATCCACACGACGGATACTATTTACAAATCAGGAGTTCTGAGGGCAGTTGGTGGCACTGGTTTTCTTTAGAGCTATAAACACAAATTTGTGCCATACATTTTATTTTTTTTATTTTTGTAAGGGTTGTTGAAAAGTGTTTGTCCTTTTCCTTCTGCTTCACAATCGTGTTTATGCTGGTCTGTGGTTGCAGCGCCGCAAAATGGGAAAATGTTTGCAGCAGAACGTGAATACTGTTGCAAGGTGCCGCATGCAATGTGCAACACTGGTGTACGACTGCAGAGTTGCGCCACAGTCCCTTGTTTTCCATGTTGCTTCAGGTGAAAAGGGCAGACTGAGTCGGTTCATAACAAACGGGGGCTGCCGTTCCAGCTTTTCCTCTCTTGCTGTCTGTTGCCTTTGTGTTTCATTGATCAGCTCCTTCATACCCAGCCTCGCTTTTCCTTCACAAGAAGCCCAAGTGTAACCAACCGCACGGCGCGCATTGCTGAAATTCCTCTTATGGGTTTTGTTTTCAGGGATCTTTCCACAGAACTGCTGCTTAGTTCAGCTCTTATCACCACTGTTGCTGGGAGGAGGTGAGGTAGAGTCGTGCCAGTGTTTACATGGCTCTCGCGCTTGACTTGAATGCTGATTAGATGGGAGTCACCGTCGGCTGCTAGCTGCCATTAAAAAAGGCAACCTGCACCTGCATGCATTTTGCCCATTTCTGCAGTATGTCTTTCTCTTTGCCTCATTTGCAGCAGGCACTAAATCAGGTGTGAAACAGCAGCAACAGTAACCAGAGAAACACCGTGCAAAGGAGGGGCTGGGAAAAAAAACCCATGAAGCCTATGAGGTAGCAGAGTCCTGATTAAATCCAAATCAGAACACAACTACTTCATTGCTAGTTAATGTATTTTTGGGGGGATTTGAGTGGGGGTACAAGCACAATTAAACTTGCTGTATCTGCTGCTTTAAATGAGACTGGACTGGTTTGAGGGCATTGCAAACCACAGTCACAGGGCTGGTCGTGGCGCGCACCACCAGCCAGCAGCGACGTGCTGTGCAAGGTTTGCAGTACGGCTTCCTGACATGTCGTGATTGAGCAGGGCACCGCAGTTACGCAACACTAGCTGACTTATTCGGCTCTGTATGAATTGATTAACTCCGCGGCCCGACCGTTTATAATTGGACTGGAAGTGAACTCGGCTCTGCTCTGGACACGTGCCAGAATCGATGCCTGGAAACTGTTTACGTGTGTGACTTTGCAAAGCCGTTCTTGTAGTCGGATTTTGGGCTCACACCTCCGGGTTTCCCAGCTTGAGAACGGTGAATTAGGAGCACGTTGTTATTTCTCACGCACAGAAGCGATAACTGTGGAAAACCCGAGCCTTCATATGTGAAAAACCAGTCGGCTGTAAGCGAAGACAGACGATCAGTGCTCTCCAGAGGCATTACAAATACCCGTGAGACTTTCCACCCAGATGATAATAAGAAGGTCTTCCTTTGTCTCTTCCACCATTATTAAAATGCCTACCTGGCAAGAACCTTACCTTATTACCTTGCAAGCCCAAAGGTGCTTGCAAATCTTGTTTACTGAGCACACATTTAATGTCTGGCGACCACAGAGGAAGGGTTTGCCCAGTGTGAGGGCATATTTATCAAGCTTTCGCTTCAATTCTGGCAGTTTCCATCTCATTGCTTTGCAGCTTATGTTCTTCCCGAGCAGCATATGCTGGTCTGTACTGAAGCTGCACAGTGGAAACATTCCCCCATCATCAATCAGTGTAATCTAATGAATTTATGTGCTTCGTCCTGATTGCTGCAGAGATATCTGTGTGGGCCAAGCAGCTGCTGATCGATCAGGAGATCAGCGTGATTGATGAAAATGAACTACAGGGCACGTGCAGAGCAGCTTATGACAGATTTGATTACATCCTCTGCGGACGGCGTAAACAGCTTGTGGTCAGTGGTGCCGGTGCTGCTGCGGTGGAGCTCCGGTTTCGTATATTTACTTGCGGGGAGGCCCTGCCTTCTTTAATCTGTTTGGTCTAACCACCTCGACTTCCATAAGATCACTTTCCCACAAACTATGAAATACCAAACAGCCACGTTTTGGACTTGATCTATAAATTTAGTGACTTCATTGTGTGATAGTAAATGTCACTCTAGGGTTTGTGAAATGTATTTTATTTTCATGTAATGGAGCTGATCAAGTGGTTGCATGGTTTTCTACATTCTCTTGTCAAAAAAATAAATTAAAAAAATCTGAAAAGTGTGGCATGCGCTTGTATTCAGGGATGCCCTCGAAGAAAGTTTTTGTTGGTATGTATTCTAACTGTAACCTAATAAGAACTCATACTTATTTTTCCATTTACCCTTTCATGTCCTTGTGCAGAACATATATTTCAAACTATCCTGCATGCTAACTTTTACTGTCTGCCTCAAAAAATCTCGCACTTGAGACTTCATTCTGTTTTTGCAGAAATGAATATGATTTCTTCACTCTGGCAGAAGGCCTTGCTGGGACAGGTTGTCTTTGTGGGTTATCAAACTTTGCATCTTCTTGCAGAAATTCTTTATTGATGACACTCTTGGATATTTATGACTTTGCTCTTACTTCCTATCGCGGTATTCACACATGCAGTGCAGCCTGTGATCTTTGTCTGTTTGTGTTCCAGGCGGAGCAGCACACAAGAATGCATAAGTGTGGAACCTTCCCTGTAAACTTGTTGTAGAGATGTTACTGCATGGCTTTAAGAAAGTCTTGTTATAGTTATAAAACAACACCATGCATGAAGCAGCCACTATTCAAGAGCATCTACTTTGAGTAAGCTAATGTGCTAATGGGACACGTTTGCTGAGCCTAATACTGCTTTCCTTTCACAGACAAACATTGTAACTGCCTTCAAGCATGGTGCAGATATTAACAAAATATTCAAAAGGGGATTTTAGGCGGTTTGCAAAAGTTTTTTTTAATAAACCTTAAAGTTTTTCACGTGTCAGATTACAATCACATACTATTGTAATGTCATGCGATAGACCTACACTAACCTGGCAAGCCATTCTGCACATTATCAATCTCGGTCCGCTCATGTCGAATCCGTTTGGGGAAAGGAAGGACATTAGGTAAAACATTCTGAGCTGATTATGTGAAATGACACCTAGTACCCACCTACCAAAGGTTGGTTTTAGCCAATTACGGTATCAAATGACAATGTCTTAAGCAGCAGGTGCCATGAGAAACCACAAGTAAAGCTGATCAAGGCGCGCTTATTTGGATACTGACATTCCTGACAATCATGGATTCTGACACATGTGATAGAAGCAGCTACGCGTGCGTCCTCCTGCGCTGCCATGTTTATTTTGGTTTGGCTGTTTGGCTGTGGGCTCAGTACATCTTGCTTACGTACATAGCTGTATGCACCGCCTTAAATCATAATACTGCAACGTGATTGGTTGACCCGTTTTGGGTTGGTCTCGAACGGTTGAGACGGGAGCGGGACAAGATGGATTCTTGATTGCAAATGCACGAATACCGCGAGAATTCAGCATGCAGGCAAGGTAAAACCAGCAAAACAACGTGTGAATAACCTTTGCGAGCCACTGTATAGTCCCGGTGATTAGACTAAAACTCAATTTCTGATCAGTTAGTTGTTTCCAGTCAGAACAGTGAGGTCATGCCTTAATATATTTGTATTATCTAATGCCCAAAGTTTGATTTGCCTAAAGCTACTTATCATTGATGGGTACACATGCAGATAGCATGGCTCTCTAGTGTTCATCTTGTGTATGTTCACTGGATGCCCCTAGCCTGCAGCATGACTGATGCAGGCTAGGGGCATCCAGTGGTTCAGCACACTTTAACATCCCATATCCGGCCTCTGACTTCATACAATCAAAATCCCAATGTTATAATTAACGTTTAATTTATTCTGCTCTTGTTGTCTGCGTTTTATGACTGAACAACAATCATTTCGCTCCTCTACTCTGTAGCGGCTGCTGTGGATGATGGGCCATCGGTCCAGTGGAGCAGTCACAGTCAGTCTGTGCAGGCTACATGCGTGTGCCACTCCAGCAACACTGGGGGCTTACACTGATTTGTTTGCTCTCAAGTCTCTCTGATTCGAGAGTGAAGTAATAGCTAGTTTTAAAGTGTTTGCTGGTCCACCCCTGGCTGATTCCCTTCCCCCTTGAAGTGGAGAGGCTAAATTATAGACAGCAAGCACACAAACTATTCACTCAACCCCCTTTCTGTACTTCAATGCCGTTAATTACACTGTTGCTACTCTCCCATCCTTCTATTTTAATTCACAGCTGATAGGAACTGCCTCATCCCAACACTTACATAGAGAATTTATGTTAGCCTCACGCCAGGCTGTGATTATCTGTTTGGTAACACTCGATTTTACTACATTTCACATATTAGGTAGGGGACATTTTTGTTAGGGGACTTAAAAGAAAGGCCTCTCTGTCTCAGCCCCACAAAGTGCTGTTTAACAAGGCGCAGTGCAGGAAAATTATCTTATTGCATTTGTACTGACATTGCTCAAGTTCAACAGGAAAAAAGGTTGCGAAACACAAATAATGACTTCATTTTACTGTGAGACCAAATAGGAAATCATGCAACTACGCTGCTGTTAAAATTATACTGCTGTTTAGTCAAAGTCTTAAAATAGAAACTTTTAATTGCCTCCAAGACCACCTAAATCCTCCAGAGTAGATGTCTCCAAAATAAACACATTTAAAACGGCATACATCTGACAGCAAATGGATGTCACAGTTGCTCACCGAAGAGTAATGGTTGTTCAGCTGATAAGAGTCTAATAAGAGTTCACACATGTGTCATTTTGGCCTAGTCCACACGTAGCCGGATACCTGAAAAAACTAATACATTTTGATGCGGTTAGGCATTTCATCCACAAGTAAACTCCGTTTTACATCTTTAAAAACGAATGCTTGTTAAAACTCCAGCTAAAGTGGAGATTTCTAAAAACTCAGTTTTTGAGCCTGCATGTGTACGTGACAAGTCAGACTTTTAGGGTCCAGTGCATCACAGTCTGCGACAAATAATGCGCCGTCGATGTCACAAGTGCGACCATTGTGTTATAGTCTTACTGTACAGTGGAGAAAAAAAAAGAACGCTATCAGAGAGGTGCTGATTTCAACTTTCGTGTTGTGATTGACTGTTTGCAATATGTGTCAGACCAATGTTAAACTGGACAAATACACTGTC
This sequence comes from Fundulus heteroclitus, assembly GCF_011125445.2. Taxonomy (NCBI): domain Eukaryota; kingdom Metazoa; phylum Chordata; class Actinopteri; order Cyprinodontiformes; family Fundulidae; genus Fundulus; species Fundulus heteroclitus. The sequence goes on along the minus strand of NC_046379.1, from coordinate 11,284,782 downwards.
ATCTCCGGTCGTTTGTTTCCAACCTAGGGCACATCTCCCCTCTAGCAACCACACAGCATTTCCTGTCTTCACTAAATCTGGTCTTGGTGGAAGAGTGGAAGCAATAAGTTCATATTAAATGTTTGCCACGATGCATTTAGAATATACAGGAAATCTGGGGAAATTTTAGGAAAAAGAGAAAACCTTTTGGTCCACATGCCAAGTGCTTTGTGTGGCAGAAAACAGCACCTCACATAACCCTCAGCATACCACCCCCAGGGTGAAGCATGATGGCAGTATCAGGCTGAAGGGATTATTCTGCAAGACTTGAACATTGATGCTCACAGACTCTCTCCATTCAATGTTACTGAACTTCAGTTATATGCAAAGAAGGTTGGGGAAAAAAATTCACTCTCCAGATGTAAAAAAAAAGAAAAACATTGGTGGGGACATACTCAAAAATGCTTGGAGCTCTAATTGCTGCAGAAGGAGTTTCTGCAAAGTCAGAGAGGGTCGGGGTTGGAAACACTGAATAAAACCAATTGTCCCTTTCCTTCCATTTCCCAATGAACTATTATGTACTACTTTATGTTCTCCGGTCTCTTAAAATCTCTATAAAATACGCTCAGATTTGGGGATATGACGTGGCAAAAAATGAAAAGGTTCCAGGCATGACTACGTTTGAATCACTCTGTGTGACAAACGGTTTGCACATTAATTACCGACTGACTAGAATCATGTTAGACTTGCCGCTGGCTAGATGAACTTTGAGCTTTATTGCTGTGTTTGTTGGGTAATAGTTTTATTGTTTGAAATAGTTTTATAGTCCCACCCACACATATAACATCTATTAAAGCTACCAAACAGTAAACCTGCTAATAATCCACTTGCATATTTGGCCTATGACTACAATGAGAAAATGTCTGAACACCGGTCAGAATGGATCTGTGACTGTATTTGATGACAATCATCAGAACAATTAAGAGCAACTAAGATTTTCATTGGAAGTAAGCAGCGACATAGTGGAGGGTTAATCTTTATTCCCCTACATGCAATGCAACCAGAGAGACAAGGGTTTCATCTCTGTTCCCACTGTATGCTCACGAGACAACTAACTTAGAAAAACAAACATGACTTAAAGATTTTGATTTGCAGTAGTAAAGTAAGAACCGTACAGGTGTAAAGGTGAACTGGCTGCTAGTGTCTTATGGTGGGGGATACAGACGTTAGCATCACTGGCCTACACCAACAAATCGCTTTAAAAATATAATTCATATTTTGCTTTTTTTATTTGTTTGCATGCACGTTTTATTTTAGCCACAATTTGTATTTAAGAGAAGCTGAGATAGAAAACCAAGAACACAAGCAAATGGATTTGTTTTCATTTCATGATGGAATGTCAAAGCAAGGTTTATCCCTGTCCGAACAAGCACATCAGAATTCTTTCAGGAATAATCTCTGCCCTGGTTTCATACCAGAAAATACTTTCCACATGACCACTTACTGATAACGTCACTGGATTAGATACTAGAGATGATGCAAATATCTTAATGAAACATAATTTAGTAGAAGCTTGACTCCTCAACCTACTATATATATTTAGCTGTGAGCAGGATGAGATGCAACAACTTAGCTCTTAAACAAATGCATCGTTACGAAGAAGTGGGGGGAACATCACCGTTTGATTTTTATCTTTGTGAGCGTAGGCAACACAAGTCAAGACCGCTCTTTGTTTTTCTCAGCAACAGGGTTGTGTGAATCAACAAAGGAATCTTGTTGACTGATAATAGCAATCCCAGAGCAAATATGGTGCCGTTCTGTTGTTGCCACTCGCTTCTGGGTCTGCCTGTGCGGTCTGAGGGCATGTGCACACAGATGTGTTTAGTAAGAATGTATTTTTTCTTTACCTCTCTTTGGTTTATCATTCAGATGTAAACAGTGGAAAATGAAGACAACTCATTAGGAAAAAATCTAAAAGTACTAATAGTGTGTTCTGTGCGTTATATCTATTGTTTACGTAAGCTTATTCATCTCCATAGCTTCTGCAGCCCTCTGGACGGGTACAGTTTTTACATCAGCCCTAGAAATGGCCTTTATTTTGGCAGTTTGTATTGCAAGAGATTGTAACGTATGGATACTAAACACTTTGCTGATTTTTGCATAATTGGACCAAATTCATTTAAAAAATCTGCCCTTAAGATCAAATTGAATGCTATGATGGAAAATGGGGAAAGTCCTCTTAATAAAAAAAGCTTTAAACAAAAGAGAGTTCAGCACAACAGCTGTAGTGATTGTGAATTTTTATTTGACAATATGAACCATTGCAATTAAAGATAATAATCTTCTTTTTAATCCTATATTTAAAGTTAAAGTCCAACTTGTAATATAATAATTTACCGTACTGCTATTAATATGGCTAAAAGGCATTTACTTGAAATCTATTAAAGAACACTAACATTTTTTAATGCAATATTACAAATGAAAGATAGGGTATTTCCATAACAGGCTGTACAAATAAGATTATTAAAGTCATGAACTCTATGACATTTGTCACTTTCATCCAGTAGTGTGATAATCCATTAGAAAATTAGTTATTATTGTGTTTCCAAATGTCTTGTGTTACAAGTTGTAAGAAGGTAGAGGGGAGATGTTTTGCATTTGAAAGCAACATTGATGTTTGGTGAATTAAGCTATTCTGTGTCAGTTTACAGCGTACCATTTCAGTTTGGGATGAGATCAGACCAGAGTTGCAAAATATACTGAATTGTAATCATTATGGCAGTATCAAAGCATGCAATATTTCAATCGCCAATGCCGATTTGGATGCAATTATATATTCAATATTTTATTTCAAGTGCACTGCATTCAAACTCTGCATGCTAATAATATTTTTGGCCTGTTAGACTTTTAAACTGGGGCTGCACCATATTAGGAAAAGTTCCAATATGCAATAATATTGGTAAATGTAATAATGATAATAGCTTGAGAAAAAAACATTAAAAAAAAGCGTTAATATCTGTTTAAATGATTAGCTAACACTTATTGTACTCCAGGCGGTTCTTTGCGATATGCATGTTGCAATCTGTGATTACGATATTGTTAAACTTGTGAAACTGCGCAGCCTTACTTTAAACACTATGTGTTCAAACTTGATGTGTATTACCAGTGGCCAAGATCGTAGGCTCACAACAAGTGTCGAGGCCCTTTTGATGAAGTAAAAGAAGAGTCAGTCATGTTGGTTTATTATAACTTATAGAGTTGTAGGAATGACATCTCATTTACATGTTTTTCTAACATTATGCAACCCAAATGGAGACTTCAACTGACAAGTCTAGTCTAGCATCGAAGAAAAATATTTTGATGGAGATTTACTGACCAGAAATGTGTGGTTGTTGTTATTTGTAACCTGCCAATACAGATTTTATTTTAGGTGCTTTGAATATCTCTTTAAGGACTATAGTTAACAGTGTTTTTTTAAAAAAAAGAGTGTCCTGTGGTCATATATGGGTTTATCTACTCTTTCTCTTCAACATAAGGAAACTTTTCCAAGATGGGCATGAATTCAAGTCCTGTGGCAGATAGCAATTTTCTTTAAATATCCATAAATATATATATAAGAAGAGAAATGTTCAGAACAGCAGACTCCAAACTTCTTCTTTTAGATACCTCACTGCCAGTAATAATAATCAACTTTGATCCTTCCTTTCTTAGTAACAACTTCCACACCAAAGAGTGTCATGGTTGACATGACCTGGTAGCTCTTAGGCATGATGCTTTCATTGATAGAAAAGGGTCAGATGTTTAAGTTGCTGGTCAAGATCAATACCGTCTGTTAGGGCTGGACGATAATTCAATAACAATATATATCGATCCATAGACATATGGAGCGATAGGAAAAAATAGGGTTGATAAAAGTTCGATAGAGAGTTTTCCTTCCTTCCTTTCAGCCTATCATATTAGTTGATGCTACAGTCACTACTTCCTCTCGACCAATCGTAATCGCGGACCCAGGCACGCCGTCACAAAGCGCCGCCCTCTCAAACCACAAAACAGAGCATGTGAATATGTCGCAGCAAGGAGCGGCGGAGGAAACGGTCCCAAAACGGGGTTTTACTAGTTCGGCAGCCTGACAGAAATAAACCACATTGATTTGTAAAACTTGCAAGGAAAAAAGGTAAAAACAAAGTCTGGTAACGTAACCAACTTGTTTCATCACGTAAGTCGCTCAGCCGCTCACACCCGCAGCAGCGCGAGCTGTGCAGCCCCGCGCGACACCGCGTCATCTTCTGGAAGTTCTTCCAAAACAAAGCAGGTATAGCAGCTAAACTGGGCTCCCTTCTTTGTGATAAAACGAAAAAGCATCCAAGCGGCATAAGGACATCACGCATGCAGTAACGTGCTTCATAGTGATGGACATGCTGCTGTTGTCTGCAGTTGAAAAACCTGGCTTCAAACAACTACTCGCCACTCTTGATCCGTGATATAAAGTTCCGGGACGCAAATTTTTCTCTAACAGCGCTCCCTAAATTGTGCAACTAATGCAGAGAATCAGGGCAAAAGGAGCTGCAGTCTGTGTCCTTACACGCCACAACCTCAGACCTCAGCCCTGCGTCAGCCTCTCAATTATGAAACCTGAGAAGTAACTAGTGTACTATTCCCACCTAAATAGGCTATTTTATTTATTTGATATATTTATTTTGGTCATTTTACTGGTCACTTTAGTTTATTCTTTGTCATCATTTAATAACATAGCTCAGGTCTCTTAAGTTATTTTTCTTTAAAAAAAATTCTGTTATGGTTAAAAAAGTTGGTTAAATAAAGATTTATTTGGAATTCTGTGTTTGTGTTCTTTATTAAAATTAAATCATTTAGCAATATCATAAAATGTCCAGGCAGAGCTGCACATAAAATATGGTTTTAAATATTTTCAATAATTATCGATATCGATCAATATGCATTTTTTTTTATCGATAAGATTTTTTTCTATATCGTCCAGCCCTACCGTCTGTGACAACTCCTGTCTTTGCCTGCCTTAATATTTGCCGCTCTGTCTGTCAGGCGAAGTGATTTGGAGTCTGCAGGTGATTGGGAACACCTGGGACCAATGTTCCCTGTCTGCTCCTAATACCAGAGGCTGTCCTTGCTCTCCCCATAGCAGGCAGTCCAGGTATTTGGTTTGGTCTGATTTGGTTATATCTTTGCTTGTTTGGATATATTTGTTTCACCATACAACATTGCACAATCACTGTTCTATAAACATTTACACCCGACACAACTGATCTATTGATACTCACATGCACTACTTTTGTTATTCTTGATTAATGATTTATTTCCCCTTAACTTAAGTTTACTTAATGAAAAGCTTCTTATTTTACACCCTTACGAGCTGGGCTGTGATACTTTTGATTCCGGTCAGACTTTTTGTTACCTGACTTTTGCCAGGTGGATTTCATTCCGCAGAGCTCCAAACATCCATCTGGGATTGCTCCATTGGAGATGTATTTCAGAAGGGGGAGCCTTATCAAAAATCTTTGCATATGATTGGATAAACCACTTGTCCGTCATCTTTACCGACGTGCTACTTCAACCGCTCACATCGAAACCGAAACCATCCTTTCCACTAACAAAAGCCTTCAAAGCCATTCTCTGGTGTTCTTTTAAATAATTAATATTGAGTAGATTGGACAACACTGATGAAATAGAACATCAATGTTACCAGGTCACCAGATTTCTCTAATCAAAACCCGGTACGTCTCTGATTTTGCTAAGCGGGCGGGCACAGAGTTTCTGTTGGTTTGTTTTGCCCGATCTGCAACGCCGACGGGGCGGGGAAAGATGTGTTTGGCTCAGCTCTTCTGGTACATCGGGACAGCGGCAGGACCGGGTAAATACCTCTTGCTGCGTGAATCTTTTCTACTCCATCCTGATAAACTGAAATCTGGGACATTTCCTGGGTCAGCTTTTGCCGGGCACAGCATGGCGGCTCGCATCCTCGCTGCGAGCTGCCATGGTTGTCTGAATTCAAATAGCCGCTTCTCTGATACGTCATATCTACGAAAATCCCACCCGGCGATCCTCATTGGCTCGTCTATTTTATATGGTATTGAAATCCCTCCCAATAGACCAGTTCACGCGTGACGTCATGAGCTATGTCCGCGCTACATCCGCGTCATGCTGGAAGGCAAAAACAGTACTGTTCTCGCCTACCACCGTGACAAAACGGGTGATTTAGAGCATGCTTTTACTTAGTTTATTTTTGGAATCTAAACAATGTCTACGACTTGTTGTGCTCCTGGTTGCACACAGAGGCATTCCAAATCGTCGGATGTACGTTTTTTTCGTTTACCGAAGGACGAAGAAAGAAGAAAGAAATGGATAATTTCAATGAAAAGAGCGCAGGCAGACACTCCCAATAGCGTACTGCGAGCAAGCTATTTTTAGAAACGTAACGTCACATCACGTGGTACGCAGTAGGGCAAACTTGCATAGTCCGCCGCTATTTTGCTGTAAAAGAAACGTGCGTTACCCTTGGTTTTACTCGTAAAACGACTGCTTTTTCCAAGTCTAAGACCATGGTTTTTAAACATTGTTGCTATGGAACGTGCAACAGCGACTCGAGGTACGCTGATCGGCCGCATATGAAGGATGTTTTCTTCAAGACTGCCAAGGAGAAATGTGTGCGCTGGATACACCGGTGCGGTCGGCCTACATATGTAGCAAGCATTTTATCGGAGGAAAGGGCCCAACCGAAGAACATCCTGACCCAATTCCAGCGACATCAAGTAGTGAACAGGTAAGAGTATTTTGGTGGCCGACATGTTAATAATGAAGCGCCTGCTACCATGATAGCATATAGGCTATCATGGTAGCAGGCGCTAACTTGATACCCTGCTACCAGGATAGCTTATTAAAAAACATTTCAAATAAGCCAAACATTAAACATATACTGATCCCTGGACGGTGATTACAAACAAAAAAAAACGGCAGATGACGCCATGAACGGCGCGCAGAAAAAAAAAAAAACAAAGCTTACCATTCCATCAACTCGGCCCGTTTTCCGGTCTTTTTAAGCCCTCGACTCTCAAGCCATCATTTGAGCTGAAGGTTGGTGTGTTCTTCGACAGTTCGACCAGTAATCCGTGCGCCTGGGACATCGTCTTGCGAAAGTTTAACGGCTGTAAAGTCGGTCATATCGCTGTTTCTGCTGGTTGCTACGGGCGCTCTCTACCTGTATGCCCTACCAAAGCGGCAAAAGGGGCATTGCTCTTGAGACGGTGACGTCACGTGCGCGGTACGCTATTGACTGTGGGAGCCGTCATACCACGACAGAATTTGCAGTCTGCACTTCATCTCCGGTAAATACAACTTAATTTTGCACTAGTCATTGTTCTACTTAAATAATTATGTAAATAAAAATAAGAATATATACTTAAGTCAAGACGTAAACGTTCGTTTCGTCATAACATACGTCAGGGTTTCCCGCAGCGCTATCTTGGCGAGAAAAAAAGCTAACTCGATATGCTTGCATTTTATTTGACGTTAACACAGGGTTTTTTGTTGTTGCTTTCGCGCGTGCATATAGTGAATGGCAGGGAAAAAACACATGGATACGGCCCCCCCACACAAAACTTGGCGGGTCTTCCTCTTTGCTGAGGCGCTGTCTGTGTCCGACTCCGCTTTCGTATGTTACCCAAACATGTCTGAACATGTCCCGATATGAAATAATTGTAGCCGTCCAGTGATTTCATGCCTTTCATGCTCTCTTGTGTGTACTGGCCTGGCTTGTTGATAAGGTAGCTGTATATGTATTTATGTATAAGTACGGAACACTTGGCCAGCATTTCACAGACTCGCTCCATCCCTTCGGGCTTTTGCTGTATGAATCTGGCAATCTGATACCATCAACCATCAACTTACTCTTATAACGATCTTGTGATACGTTATCTAAAGAAGAAAAATACGTCGAGAAATCCTCGTGTCCTTTGTTTCCCTCCGCCAGTGTGTTCACCTTTTGTCTACCAGTCCGGCGCGCATGCGCAAAAAACCAGGATCAAAACAATAACAATGAATTGGTCTATGGCAGCCATTCCAGAAGGATGTGTGGATCCGTGTGGAGCTCAGTGGAACTACATCCATCTGGCAAGAGTCAGGTTAGATTTTTTGCTTTGTTTCTCTATTTTTGAGAAAAGGTTCCCTCAGCCTCTTGGAAAGAACAGTAAATGCTGTTTGAGAATAAAACAGGTTATCTGTCATCAGTTAGCAGGGATTATTTCCATGAGTGTCTTTTTCTGTTGATGTTGTGTTATATAGTTTGGTGCTCTGAACTTTGTCTTGGCCTTTTGTCTCAGCATGTGCCCGTCTTTGTACAGCAGTATAATGTCTCTAATGGAGTCTTAGGAGTCGGTGTCAGGCAAAGGGAAAGTGCAGCCTAAAGCTGACTTCCAGTTTTTAACCGCACCGTCAAACTGGTGCAGTTCGACAGCCAGCTCGTTGGAATTTTTTACATTCCTCTGCAGGCAGCGGCACACAGCTTCTCCTCCTAATGCTTCCCTTAAATGCAACTTTCTTAAGCCGATGAGGGCATATCTTGATCTAAATCAGCCCAGGCTCAGTGTTTGTTGTTACTCAGTGTTTTTACAGAGCAGAAAGTTGTCCAAGTAAGACATATGGCTGCAGACTTTCTTCAGTGGTTTGTTCTGACAGCTTGTCATCAGTCATTAGAATGGAGAAATTGTGGTTCTTACATAAAGGGACCACCTAAGCTGCTCACCGTGCAGTTCGCTTTTATACGAGCTAATAGACCCTCTTGAATTTTGACAAAGCCACTAAGAGCGAACCAGTTGTCCACCCAGATAATTAGAAATAGTTTTGCAGGTTTTCCGTCACTCACTCGACTGTGAAGTGTTTGAAGTGTTTATTCCCCCCCCCCCCCCTCTCTCCCACGTTAAACCCCGGCGGAGGGGTTTCTAGATAAAAGGAGGGGAAGAATACTCTGCTGGATATGATGGCAATGAATATGCACTGGCACTCCTCCAGAACTGTCTCCTCATGTAAAGCCAGTGAGTGAAATTTGCCTTGCCAGTAGTTAGCTCTGCCCACTACTTACTGAGCTGTGCTGCAGAGACAGAGAGAGGCCCAGAGATGGGGCCGAGCAGCAAAAGCAGCAGCACATCACAGGACAATTTGCACCATAAAATCGTAACGCTCTGTTGGTTTTTAAACCATTCCACATATCCTGTATTACACTCACCTTATTCCAGCTGGTCGTGCATAGATCAGAACTCTGTTGTGCATTCATATAAAAGTGTGATAGTCAGTGCTGCACTTATTGCCCAAACATGCCCCACTTCTCCTCTCGCTCAAGTATTCATAACTTCCTCCGCTGAAATCGGTGCAATTCCAGGATTCCGACTTGCGGTCGGGTGCTGCTTGTGTCGTTTGTCTGCGAACATCCCCTCGGGGTGTTTGCTTTTCAGGTTTGCTCAATAGAATAAGCAGGCAAGTGGTTAGTTTGCTGCCAAATATACGAACTGGATGAGAAACCAGACAACATAGTGAGTAAAGTCAGACAGATTGAGGGAGTTGTAAATGGTTGAGATTATGCTGTGCTTGTGGGTCTCTATGGTAAACTTTAGTTTACTTCTTGCTTCCCAACACTCCCTGTGTAATTGGGAAATGGGTTTTTGTAGGAGTCACTTGATTTCTCATTATGCGCCTACATGTTATTATGTTGCAAAAAAGAGTGTGTGTGTGTGTGTAACCAGATGACAGCTGGTCATTTTACGTGTTTGTCTGAGTTAAACTGTTTTACTGTTTTTAAATGTTCTTTTTTTTGTTTCTACATTCTATCCCTACTTGCTTTTATTCCTATAATTTAATCATGTAAAGCACTTTGCATTGTCTCTGTACTGAATTGTGCTATATAAATAAACTTGCCTTGCTTTGCCTTGCCTTATCCTTGACCCTTCACATTTTCCTACTATGCGTGGTTTGATTACAGTCCTCAAGGTATACCGAGGTTTGAGAAGTGACAGTTTCAAAACGATCAGTATTTTGGGTCATACTGTACGGTATAAGATTCTTTTAACAAGATGCCAGAGAAGGATTGTTGTGTGAAATGTTCCCCCTCTTATAGTCTCTGTTATAAGTGGAGGAGGTAAAATATCTTGATGGCTTGTTCACACGTGACGCTCCAGTGGAACTGTGGATAGATAGACTGATTGATGCCTTGTCTGTACAAGCTTTGCACGGCTCCGGCGTTTCGTGATGAAGAAAAATCTGAGCCCAAAAGCAAGGCTTCGGATTTACTAGTCAATCTATGTTACAGCCCTCCCCTATGGTCATGAGATATGGATCATCCCGAAAGAACAAGATCCTGGATACAAAGTTTCCTTCGCACACTGGCTGAGCTCAGCCTTGGAGACAGAGTAAGGAGCTCGATTATTTTGAGTCAGCTTTGGTGGTTAAGGCATCTGATCAGGATTTCTTGTGGGTGATTCCCTTTTAAGTTTTTTTTGGCCAGGTCCTTCTGGGAGGAGACCCCAGGTAGACTCAAGGACTTACTGGTTGGACTGTATCATCCTTCTGTGCTGTCTGGACAATGTCACTGGGAAGACCGTTGTCAGGGTTTCTCTCCTAGATCAATTACCCCAGGATGAATGATGGCCAGTGCTCCTCAACCAGCTGTTGCTGTGCACTGCAGCTCAACTGGTTGAAAGAAGTCTATTATAATTTTGGTTGCAAAAAAAAAAAAAAAAAAAGATCAATTTGACTGTTTGGAAAAATTTCCAGTCACAAAAAACACGGAAAGTTGTGTGTAAACAGTAAGAAGTGCCACCCTTCTGTATTGCTATTGTAAAATTAGAAAGATACAAGTGTAGTTTCTGTTAAGCAGCTAAAAAAGGCTCTACTAGAGCAGATTGCCTGACTAATTAAGAAGCTAATATCAGATGCTATACTTGTTGCTCTATAAAAAGCAGAATCACAAAAAGAGCACTTAGAGGGAGCTACATGTCTAAATTAAAATAACAAAATTGTATTGTTGAGAATATTGCATTATAATTGCTGCTTTCCTTTTTTTAAAATAATAGCAAGTCGTGTTATACGCCTTTAACAATTTTGCTTAAATATTGTTAAACTGGTATTTTTACTCCATATTATCATATTGTGAGAATCTCATACCGGCCCATGTCTATTTCCTGCTTTTTGAACTTTATTTTATCTTGAACTTAATCTGGTTCAGGCTTTGCTCACCACTTCACCAAGCTTTTAATTCATCTGGTCTTTCTGGCCAGCCCCATGTACACCGCTGATGCGAGGCTCCCGTGCCAAGCAATTTTCAAAGACTTCAGTGTGTTGGAATGGGGCCCCCGTTTTGCCCGAGCCAGCACAGAGGGACCTTTGTGTCTGCTGCCCGACAGCCCAGGCGGCCCTCGGAGGGGAGAAAGATTAGGAGCCAGGGACAGCCACTGGCCTAAATGGTTGGGTGCCTGTTTGAAAGCCAATAGTGTCAGGCAAACAGCCCCTTATCCCATTCAAGCACACGGTAATTACAAGCCTGTAGGGCAATCCCTTGAATCTTTTGTCAAAGCTTTGGTAACACTTGCCCAGTGTGCTGGGAAATCTCGTTCCTTCTCTGTTTGAAAACCCCAGGATGAAGACTCTTTCAACTGCAGCTTGTTGCCCTTTATCCAAGGGACAACAAGCAGGCCAGCCAGCTCAGCAAAAAACATTTCCCACTGTTGGACCCCGGCTTAAAGAAGTATTTTACTCATGATTTACTATGTTCATGTTTCTGATTCATGATGTGATTCATCTGTCCTGTCTGTCTTTCCCCTGTAATTTGTGTGTGTTATGTCACAAGATGCTGGGAGGCGTTCTGAGCAATACACATCAGGCTGTGTGTATCGCTCAAACCCGACTTATAAACAGTCATAAGTCGGGTTTGAGCCAAAAGGTTAAAGTCTCAATTAGAGGAATCTGAATGAATCCAGTCAACAGTGATAAGCAGTCTGGGGATGTTCTATAAAACCTGTGAAGAAAAATACCTTAAACAGATGAGGCTGGCGGGATAAGTTGGAACAAAAGCCCTTGTGTAGAGTGGATCGTTTGTTTCTGTCTTTTGCTTTCTGCTAGTTTTCAGTTTTATTTTCCTCTCCAGGAGCATTGGTTCCTTCCCTTTTACCCCACTGCATGTCAGTGGGACCAAGCAATCAAAGATTAACCCCATTATGCAGATATACTTTACAGTGTGTCTCTCATTCATACATTTACCTACACAGGCCAAGAATCCTGTCTAAATAGACTTATATAAGGATATACCCCGATGGGTCCGAGTTTATAAACTCTTAATGGACATAAATGTCATAATAATGAAATTAAATGATTATACAGCAACAAAATTTTACTAATTCGGTATTAAAAGAGACTTGGTGGCCAAATTTTAATCCATTTTGAAATGTCTCCTATCCACACGCCAAAACGTATATTACGATATATTTCTTAATTTTGATTGATACGATATAATTACAATATCAATGTGAACAAAATAAAAGCCTCAGAAAGACTGCAAAGAAAACATATGCCTGTACAAACTTATGACAATTATTTTACCTTGTTTATAAAACTCCTCCAATATAACCTTTTAGAAATATTTGCTTTACAAAAATAAAACACATGAAATTACATAAAACCCAGAACGTTAGTCAGTGACAAATGCTGTTATTATAGACTGTAATGTATATTGAAATATTGGAAATGTCATATCACCTTTATATATTATGATATATATTGATATTGAAATATTGTCCACCCCTATTTGAAAGTCTAACTTAGTCCTTCAAATGCATAGTTTACTGCACATAGTCAAATATCAAGATTTTTTAAAAAAGCGATATAAGATGAGACCATATTGTTGCCTTAGAATTATACTTCTATGTATTCCTGTATGTTATTTTTCATATTTATCTACAGCTGTTTGTAAAAAAAAAATGTGCCTGTGAGAAATTTGTGATTAAGCTTTGAATCAGAAATGCCTTTTTATAATTACTTTATGAAAAGAAAAACATATTGAGATAAATGTATGTGAGCATTCAGTGTAAAATTTTTGGTTCATATCGCCCAGCCCTAATCTCCACCAGCTTTGCACATCTAGAGAACAATTTGATCTTTGCAAAATTGCTTAAATTTATCCCGATGAGAGTCTATTCTCATGACTTTATTTCTGCCTCTTCCAGGTTTTCTTCTTTTATTTTGCCCTGCCCAACTTCACGTTAACTTTGACCTGCTTCCTTCTCTCTGATTAAGAAAATGGTCCCGACAGCATGATACTGCCATCGCCATGTTTCACCATGGGACGATGGGTTCTGGCTAGAGTGACGTGCAATGTGTGTTTTTTCCACAACACAAAACATTTTGCAACTCAAAAGGTTTAATTTGGGTTGCATAAGACTTTTTGTTGTGTCCCATATGCTCTGTGGCTTTCTTACAACGGTGTCATTCCTTTTTTCAGTCTTCCCAGTATTTATAGATTGCATGACCAACAATTTACTTGCCCACAAATTATCCCACCTGAGCTGTGGATCTGTGCAGCTCCACCAGAGTTACCTGCTTCTCCTATTATTGCTTAGCTTGATGGTTTAGGTGGACGGAGTAAAGGAGCCAGAAGGTTTATGCATAGTTTTGTAAAGTATCAATGTCTACAGATGCTTAAAGTTAATGTACTTTTTTTTCACACAAAATCTATAAATCGCCACAGTGCAAGTTTTCTAAAGGGCTGCTTATAAAAATGCAAAACTCTGCAACATTATCACCCCCCTTGCTGCTAAATTCACGCTGCCAGCTTCACTGTAATAATGATGGAAAGGGTTGAGTTGGACTGATGCAACAACAAGTAAGAAAAGTAAAGGGGAAATTGAAAACATAGTGTAAAGTTGCTTTGTCAGAAAACCTCAGTGTTGGCCAGCTGAGGATGCTCTGTCTGAGGTAGCTCTAAAAACTGAATCGTCTACGCTGCAGAGCTTTGGGATTTCTCTCTCCTGCAGTCTTCACTTGACTTGTAAATCTCTGTTGATACATCAAACAAGCTGTGCCGTCTAGGGAGCATTTGACCCGTATCTGAATCCTCTTCTCCCCTGTGAAAATGTGCCAATTCTTCTCAGGCATAATACATTTACTCTTTTTTTTATTTCAAAGATCCATTTTCTAACTTTTTTTTTTTTAGGCTTAAGCTGAAAGCGGAGCATCGTTTTTCTTGTCTGTCCCTTTTCTTTCTTGTTGAACATTATGGATCCTGATGTTTTGAGTATGAAAGTGTCTGAGCGGAGGGCTTTCGCTGTGCACTTACAGCTAGTGGCCAATGTGATCAGAGGCAAAGCCTGCCAGGTAAGGAAGAGATTTAATCTCACTCTGTGTATCACTGCCAAATTGGCCCGATTTGTCAGGCAGAGGATCACTGCCCATTTTTCACATGACTTTTAAGGGCCCCTGTGCTTTTTGATATAGGATTGTTTGATCTTAGCAACTGTAGTTTAGCAAACAAATTAAGAACACTCAAGTCTCAAACTGATGGACTTCAACATTTGCTGCTTGATAGATTGAAGTTCTTTATAGAATATGGAAAAGACTTCATCCCTCTTCAATTTTACCAAGATGTGTTTCATTTGACTTTTAAGTGATAGATCAGCTAGTGCATAATTGTAACGTGAAAAGACAAAGAGGCATGTTTAGACAGGGTTTTTTTTTTGCGAATATACATCAGAACAATATGGTATGCATTTATGTTCAGCCCTCTTTATTCTGATATCCCTAAATAAAATGTAATGCATCCAACCTGCATCATGCCGTAGAGAGGATTTTGCTCAGCAGGGAGGAGGGAAACTGGTCAGAAGTTATAAAATCTGTAGTGGTGATTCACCGTGCGATGGGACAATGACCCAAAGCCTACAGGTAGAGCTGCAATGAAAAAGTTTAGATCGAATGACATTATGTGTTAGAATGGCCCAGTCAAAGTGCAGTTGATAATCTGTTGCAGGACTTCTGTACAAAGATGCTCACCAGATAATATCAAAAGTTGAAAAGTCCTGAGCCATGATATAGAATATAAATGAACCTCAGAGTTTTTATTTTATTTTTACTTCAACCTTGTAACTATAAACAACTTTATGTTGATCAGTGACAAAAAAATCACAATGAGTGTGAATACTTATACAAGGCTCTAAAATCTTGTTATACCAATCCTTTGTATGGATTATAATGGTTGCATAGTTTACAGTGAAAAGGTATATTTAGTTGTACTCTTCTTTTAAACCTGCATTTCTATTTTTATCCCTTAAGGCTTTTGCTGAAATTGGTTTGAAAAGTATACTGCCTTATCTGAAATGAAAGATTTCTCTAACTTTTATATATCTGTAGTCACTGAGGGGAAATGGCATATTTATATTTTGTTCTGTAGACACGTGTGCATCTTATGGCTTAGATACGTACTTCTACATATTTTAGATAATTTTGTGGCATCCTTCAGAACATGCATCTTAAAGATTTCCTTTTGTCAATCAATCAATCAATCAATCAATCATATCTCTCTGTTTTATATTTGTTCATAGCTATGTTATATATGCATTTATTTGTTAACATGGATGTAATTTTAACAAAGAGGATTTCCGCTTTGTTACAAATCCTGTGTGAGAATAATTTCCTCATGAATATATTGGATTAATTTCTTTATCCCAGGGGAGGTTTTGCACATCAATGCAGATACAGTTAAACTCTTGGTCATTTCCTGCTGAGGATATTTCCGCACAATCCTAACATACGTTTCAATATCTTTTCAGGATTCTGTGATTGGACTTGGAAACATGACAAGCGTCCGCACTGGAGCAGCTAAGGAGGCATTATGCAAGCTGGAGTGCTGAGGAGCTCTCTTGCCTCTTCACTTGTTGATCCCAACAATCAAATTTGCTCATGAGGTCAGCGAGTAGCATCCAGTCCCAGAAGCAACCATGCCCGTCTGCTAAGTGCCTTTAACCCGTTGGCACTTGTGTCATGACCAGCCTGAAGCGCCCACCAATGGAGTGTACGGTTGGGGGCTCCATCCCTGCCACTAACGAGTTTTACACCGGGCGTCTTCGGCCAGTTAATGGAGGGGCTTTGCCGGCCCGCTCAGACAACTACCACGCCGGTGTGACCACAGGAGTGCCTAAAATGGGTGTCCGGGCTCGGGTGGCCGACTGGCCCCCGAGAAAAGACCTTCCAGGTTCTCAGTGGCTCTCAGACTCTGGAGCCGGCGTCCCGTCTGTTATCAAAGGTCACATTAAGTTAGGTTCTGTTCTGAGCCCTCAGGACTCCTCTATGCTACGTAACATCCATAACTCCCTGAGGAACCGAACCCACGCGCCGCCTAACAGCTACAGCCCCGACGGCCGTTACCTGGCCCCAGGAGACTACAGAGGTCCTGCACACAAAAACCCACGACAGAGGCGCGTCCGTCAGCGCAGCAACAGCGACATGGCCATCAGCGAGATGGAGGGCAGCGGAGACAGCGGCGAAGACTGGGCGCCGTCGGCAGCAGCTAAATGGTCCCCTCTTCACCGGGAATATGGCAGCACGTCGTCAATAGATCAGCACGGAATAGCTAAGGACAGCTTTTTTGAAATGCTGAAAGGTTATCAAGAGGATAAAGCCGACCAGCGCAGCCCTGCTCCGGAAAACCTAGAGGACATTCTCAATGTGGGGATAAAGCTTCAGGAGCTTCAGGAGGACGTCCCTGACGGACATCTGCTGAGACCCAGAGACAGGGACAAGCCTCCAAAAAGACGCACCAAGTCCGAAACGGGAGGGGAGTCTATATTCCGGAAGCTTAAGAGCGTACGAGGTGAGTTGGACTCTTCGAGAGCCGGTTCTGATGTGGAGGACAGTCGGACGGAGGACACAGCCCCCCCTCCTAAACCCTGGGTGTGTCAGAAAGGCTTCGCCCACTACGACGCTCAGAGCATCCTCTTCGACCTCAACGAAATTACCCAGCTTCGACAGACTGCAGGGAAGAGGATAAACACCACCACCGGGGCGTCCGCTGCCGCCGTAGCCTCCGCCACCTCCACTCTCTCATCCACCCACAGCCTGCCTTACAGCTCCCCCAGCGGCAGCCAAGAAGAGCTCAGCTCCAGAGACAGCCCAAGCTTGGACGCCGGCGACGAGCAGAGCAACGAAATGCTGCTGAGCTGCCCCTGCTTCCGCAACGAGATCGGCACGGATGGGAACGGGTGGCGCCGGCTGGGACTGGGTGGGGCAGGGTACCCCGGACTTGTGGGTGGAGGAACGGGCAGCAGTAGCTCGGGGACCCTGAAGGGAGAAAGTCATTTGTATGAAACATCTTTGAGCACACACTGCACTAACGCTGGAGTAGCGGTTCTCGAGGGACCGAAGGAGGGACCGAGCGGCGTCAGCGAAAAGGGAAAACAGTACATCGTGGAACACGTGGACCTGGGAGCCTACTACTATAAAAAGTTTTTCTACCATAAAGGTAAGATGCATTCACAGTGCACATCAGAGGTTTACATACACTTCATCAGAACATGAATGCAGTATTAACTTTTCTGTTTACGATGAATGATGATAAAATCTAGAAATTGAATAGATACTTAAAAGCAAGATTTAGTTGGAAAAGTTAGATTTTATTTGGAGGGTTTTCTGAACAACACAGGGTCTAAATATACAAACTGGCACAAATGCTTACATACTGACTAATATGGAAATAAATGACTTGCATCAGGTTGTAGAGAATCCAGCGCTTTTAGGTAGCCCTCCATAAGCTTCTGGCATAATTCTTACTGGATATGGTAGAGTTCCTTTAAATTGCTTCATGCCTTATTTATATATTTTTCATTGGGTTCTCCTTGGGGCTTTCCAAGAAGCTTACTGCGAGCCTACTTTATCAATACCTAACCCTGTTTGTGTTTGAGATCATTGTCCTGTTGGAATACCTTGCTTTAGTCCAAGTTTCAGCCTTGATTTAGGAGTTTATTGGTATTCTCTGGTATTCTTTTACCTTTTTGCCTAATAAGACCCTCAGCATGATGTTTCCAGCACCATGCCTGACAGTAAAAGTCTCCTGAGGTTTGATAGCCTCACCTTTACACCACCAAACATTTGATGTGTGTTTGGGATAATCTTTAATTGCTTTCTGCCTCTTTCAGCGTCTGAATCACTTTAGCTTTGCACTCCTCCACCACCAGAGCTGTACTGTGCTGTAGTTTTGTTTCTTCCTTGTTATGTCTTCTAGATCCTTGATTTTCCAAAACAAAAAATGAACTCATATCATTTGCAACAAAAATGCTTGTTATTGCAGCAGACCTAGCGCACAAATGTGGAAGCTGAGATGCAAAGGCATTTTTCAGTGTCTGTTCTCTCTGTATTGTTTTCATGCTAGTTTAAGCACAGGGTTGCTGTGATTCTGAATGCGTCTTCGCATTGTGCTGCTGATAGCTGGAGCGTACGTTAATATTTTTTTTGCAGTGCTTACGTATTGTTTGTCTCTTGTTTGTCACTGTCACAATTTTCTACTGGAAACCTGAAGGCAAAGTTAGTTCAACAAAAAACTGATATTTTAGTAGAAACCACCAAGTTTTAAACTCATCTTAAAAGGGAACATGTTGGATCACTAATCCACACTGACGTGAGTTTTACATTCAATCAAGAAAGATCCACAATTTTAAGCATGACTGAAATTTGCGGCTGCCCACCTGAAGAGGGCAAGAGTTTTCTGGAAAATGTTTTATGATCAGATGAGACAATGACAGTTTATTGGTGGGTAAAATTTGGTGTTCCAAGAACACACATGACATGGACTGGCTACAGCAGGCTAATATTTAGGTTCTGGATTAGCTTCAACGTCGCCCATATTAAAAACTTATAGAGTTTGCTGAACAGTGCCAGTATGTATATTTTGGATTTTCTGGAATAAAGAAAAGTGCCCAATTCTTCATTTTCAAAAGTATGTGTAAGTTGTTTGTTGTATTAAGGTTCCAGACAAAAAATACAATGTTTAAACACATTAAAGGTCCCATATTATCACATTTATGCCAATGATGAGTGCAAAAAACTTCTTACCAACACTAAATATTTGACGATCTACAAACTAATTAAACATGTGCTGTCTTGACGTGCCCTGTTTGGAAATGTGGCTTTTTCCTGCGTCTCAGAGCACTGGAACTACTTCGGTATAGACGAGGCTCTGGGTCCAGTGGCTGTGAGCCTGCGCAGAGAGAAGCTGGAGGAGGAAAAAGAGCGAGGGCAGCAGTACAACTACCGCATCATCTTCAGAACAAGCGAGGTCAGACATGCCTGCAACACCCATAACATAATTTACTTTATTTTTTCAACTGCACAATTTAGACTTTTATTTTCATATTCTTCTGGTATGCGTCACAGTCCACGTATCTGTTACCCAGTCATGCTGGGTTAAGTTTTTCTTTTTTCTTTGCATACTCTTTGATTAAAACCAACTAAATGTAAAATTGCATTGCTTGTTTTTTTATCATCGTTATTATTACACAACCTTCCCCTCGAGCAATTCAGCTGTCGGCTCGATATCTGCAATTTGTGAAGAAACCTCAGGAAGTACTCTCCTCCAAAAGCCCTGAAGATCTATCAGTAACTCAAAACCACCGTGTGAAGAGCCTCACCTTTTAATTAAGGAAAAAAATTCTTCTTTAATTTCAGAGTTTGATTCCACCCCTCATTGTAGGGCTTATGAGATTTATGGCATGCATTGTCAGTGACAGAAGCATCTACTTGCTTTTCTTTTTGTGTGTGTGGATTGTGCCAGGACAGGTGCATGTGATTTAAACTTCACAGGTTAGACTGAAGTACTACCCCCCCCCCCCCCCCCATCCCCACTTCCTCATGCAAACATGGGGAACACTGGTCCATTGTAAACATCAGCTCAGCGCAGCCTCCAACTTGTAGGAAAGAGGGAGTGTCCATCTGTTCCAGCTGCTAAGATAGCTGGGTGATTGAGTTCAGTCCCGGGAGCTAAGAACAATGCTCACTTTGTGCTACAGAATGCTTGGACAGGCCATCCCACTACAATTATTAATTTTTTTTTCATTTTTACCCAAAGGTTTTAGTCAGAATTGCCTTTTTCTTGTTGTTGCCTTTAAAGTTATGAAAATACACTGGTGTTAGAGACTCTGCAGTGCAGTTTGTCCTGTTGTTTATTTCGTTTGTCAGGGAACGGTCTGTTCTGCTGAAGTTCAAAAGGACACAAAAAAACTGAGGTTCATCCCTTGTTCTTCACCTCTGGGTAATCTCCCTTTACGTTTCAACCCACGCAGCTGACAACTCTTAGAGGTTCTATACTGGAGGATGCAGTGCCTTCTACCTCCAAACACGGGACCACCCGAGGTCTGCCCGTCAAAGACGTACTGGAGTACCTTCTCCCAGAGCTGGATCTGTCCTGCCTCAGACTGGCCCTCAACACTCCCAAAGTCACAGAGCAGCTGATGAAGCTGGATGAACAAGGGGTAGGAGGATGACACAGGGTTTAAATGACTTGCCTTTTACAGAAAGGAAGTGTGGGTGTTTAGTTCCAATAAACTGCTGTTTTCCTTATTTGGTCTGTTAAAAGTAGCAGGGTTCATATGCTGCCCAGAACTGCTTAAAGGATGGATTTCAGTATACAAATACAGCATGGCAAATTGTTTACATTAAGAAATGTCCTTATTTGTATCCTATCTTCTCTATTTCCTTTCTATTGGTCCGTCTGTCATATTTCTTTATACATATACCAGCTATAAATTCATACGAGTTTTCTCTATATTTTCTTTATAAATGAGATGAATCATTCTGGACATTTGAGTCAGGAAAAGTGTGCAAGTTTTTTTCTATAAAAACAAATGTCTAAAGAGAACCTGTCCCTGGTCTCAGCTAAGTTTTCAGGTGAAGGTGGGCGTGATGTACTGCCGAGCGGGACAAAGCACAGAGGAGGAAATGTACAACAACGAGACCGCCGGTCCCGCCCTGGAGGAGTTCCTCCAGCTGCTGGGGGAGAAGATCCGCCTCAAGGGTTTCACCAAGTACAGAGCCCAGCTGGACACCAAAAGTAATCACACGCACGCACACAGCATGGGTCCGGGTGTTCCCCTGTATGGAAGTCATTGCTCTGTATGTCTCTGGCATACTTCGATCAAGAGAAAATGTCTGCTAGGAGTTTTCGAACATGATTGCGCTGATGGTTGAGATTTAAAATATAGGCAGTCCAATTTTCCATGAAGGCACCTTAAAAGTTTATCTCTTTGGATATACTCTCCCCTGTGAGGGAATCCTGCTGACATGTTAGGCTGATTGAAAGCTGCAATACTCAGCAGATTTTGCATCTTAGCTAATTTCCCTCCAGTGTGGTGATGTTTACATTTGGCTTACAGTTTTTTTCTGGTGAGTAATTGTGGTCATGTGTTGAAAAATGCTGCCACAAACCATTAAAAAAACTGGGACAAAACATAGGCAGCGAACTTGGGTGAAAATGTTGGCAGCATCATGCTGCGGGATGCTTTTTTCAGTACGAACAGGGGAGATGGATGGAGCTAAATAGACAAAACTGTGCTAAACTGCATGGAGCTGCAAAATACTCAAGACTGTGTGGTGGTTTACCTTCTAGCAAGACAGCCTTAACCCTCCTGCCAAAGCTACAAGGGAAAGGTCAGATCTAAACCTATATCCAATTAAGAATCTGTGGCAAGACTTGAAAAGGTTTTTCAGGCACTCGCCAATTTGCAAAGAAGAATGAACGAAAAATGTCCATCCATGGATGTTTAAAGCTGGTGGAAACATGTTGAAAAAACTCTAATTAAAGCAAAGGTTGGTTCTAGAAAAAAAAATCTAATCAGAGAAGGGATTGCAAACAAACACACACTACAACTTTCAGATTATCATTAAATAAAAACTTCTAGACAATATGTTTTCTGTTTCTCTCCATAATTCTGCTTCACTTTGTGTTAGTTTGTCACATAAAGAACAAGAGTTTGTTGTTAAAATGTAACAAAGTGCTGCAGGACATTGTATGAGAGGCTTGTGGTTGGTTAGAAATACATGAGACCACGTTTTGTTCTCTGCAGTTCAGTGTGAGTAATTCTGGCTTAGCTTGAACTGAGAAGTAAATACCTTTATCATACTATTTGTATTTCGTACATTTTGTAGTTTATACTTTCCCTCTTTGTTACTGGCGATCAAAAACAATGCACAGGATACGCGCATTAAAGACGCAGATTGTCCCAAAATGAATATTAATTCTACTCACAGCTCACTATTGTCTGGACTGTGGTGAAAGTGCATCCTGTTGTGCACAGAAAGCACAAATGAATGGGGGTAATATTATAATGGTTTTCAATTCTGCATTTTCATTCTTCCTGCAGCGGATTCAACTGGTACTCACTCCCTGTACACTTCCTACAAGGACTATGAGATCATGTTTCATGTTTCCACAATGCTGCCTTACACACCCAACAACAAACAACAGGTAAACACGGAGCACACAGATTGTATGCTGTATAATGTTTGTTGTCTGTCGGGATTGCGAAACGTCTCTCTTTGGCGACTAAAGCACTAAAGAAAACCTCACAGGAGTGCATCAGGTCTGCTGCTGTCGAGTCAGATCCTCGTTCTGGCTTTAAAACCAAATGAAACTGCAAAAATTGTGCCAAATGCATGTGTGTTCACTTCACTTTCAGTTTCCCAGTCAGTATTTTTTCTTGCTAATCTTTGTTGTTCTTCCAGCTGCTAAGGAAGCGCCACATAGGGAACGACATTGTGACCATTGTGTTCCAGGAACCGGGAGCTCACCCTTTCACGCCCAGAGCCGTGCGGTCTCACTTTCAGCATGTCTTCATCATCGTTCGAGTGCACAACCCCTGCTCTGACAGCACATGCTACAGGTGGGTCCTAATGCCACATCATCAGCAGAGACATTAAAAGTAGAGTAACTCTGAATATAATCAAAAAGTTTGTGTGTCAATTATTAAAGGGAAAAATACAAATATTATAGATTCATTATCACATAGATGTAATTGAATCATTTTGAATGTTATGGCATACAAATCAAAAATAAAAAACAAAATTCAATTCTTAGTAAATTACATGGCACTCCTTTTGGATGAGTTCTTCATCAGTGCACATTAAGGAAACACTGATTGCTTTAATAGCAGCCTTTAACTCAACTGCATTGTTTAGTCTCGTGTCTCTCTTCGTCCCCCTCACCATACCACATAGATTCTCTGTAGGGTTCAGATCAGGCGAGTTTGCTGACCAAGCACAGTAACACCATGGAGTCAGTTTTTGGGACCATTGGCAGTGTGTGCAGGTGCCAAGTCCTTCTTTAAAATTAAATTAGCTGATCCATAAAGCTCTGAATGTAAGATAAGCATGAAACTCCATGGTAGTCCTCTGTGTGGACTTTGGACTTGATAAAACATAGTTAACCGACAGTTGCAGATAAAAAAATATCATTAACTGGAAATTTCACTCTGGACCTCAATTAACTTGGATTCTGTAACTCTCTGCTCTGCCTCCAGACTTTGGGCGTTGATTTTGTTAAAATGAAATTCAAACTTTACTTTGTCCTCCTGTGCAACAGTTCAGTCCTTTTTCCCCTTAGTTTCAGAATCAGAATCAGACATACTTTAATAATCCCAGAGGGAAAACACTTTTGTTACACTCATTATTTATCATCTCATCTCTGGTTCAGGGGTGGATTAACACAAAGGACACAACAGCTGTAACCCTTGTCCCACAGAATAATTAAACCAATAATTTCTGTAGTTCCACAGAAGTAGAAAAAGTATAATTTTTGTTTACATTTTTGGACTGTACCAGCCTAACCAAAACCAGGCCTGACCTATCTCTTCTTAGGGCCACAACCTCTTATGTTGCCCTTAAATGCTGCCCATCCCACTCAGAGTGGTAGTAGGCATTTTTTTATTCAGGTACATGCGGCAGCATTAAGAGAAAAGAATTGACTGCAAGGCATGAATCAGACATAAAAGCTTTTTCGCATCACCCTCTCCTCGTTTTCACGGATGGTGAGCTGCTTAAGCTATATATACCCATGCACATTTCTTTGATTATGAACAAAGACATTATTTCTGCAGTAGCTGTCGAATCGATGTTTGTTCTTTTCCGCCGGCTTATTCTTGGCCTGGTGATAATGATAGACCAACTCTTTCCCTTTATCGCTAACTCAAAGCCACCTCTCTGCATGCACAGATATTATACACACATAGTTGCTCTCTGTCACTCCCGTAGCCCCATTTCTCCCATTTCACCTCCTCCTCATGCTCACTTGGATCTACACACTTTTTTTTGCTTGTACACTAATTTACTTGAAGGCTCACGCTTCACACACTGGTACAATACAATCTCCCTCCCCTCCTCCCACCCACCCCCTTCCCCGGCTGCCACTTCGCCTCTGGGCTGCATGAGCCGAAGTGGTCTGAAGGAGTTAGTGCCACGCACATGAAGTGCACTCCTCAGCCGCTCATGGATGTGAGTAAAGAGGAGCGTGCAGAGCAGCGTCTCCTCAGATCTCACAGAATCCACCTCAGGTGCGGACGCGCCAGGCTCGTCTTCGTCTTCATTTTCTACACCAGCGTCGCGTTCAGGATTATCTTCTTTTCTCTTTTTTTTATATTTTTTTGTGTTTTTTTATTTTTATTTTGTCAGGCATTGTGTTTCATCGACCAGTGGACATCTTTTCATCTTAGAGGACATCTTTAGCTTTAAAATGTTGCCAGATTTAATGTCCGGCATTCTGGTTTACCTTACTTACTATATATAGACACAAGATAGAAAATCCTGGAAGACAACCTATTGACTCCACCCAGAGTCACTAATACTGTGAACGTTTGACTTCTGCTTGAATCACTTGAGACTAAACTCAGATTGTTTGTTTTTCAAATTCTGTCCCTGGAGCTTTCCTAAAACTTGCTGAATATTTTTTATTTTTTATTTTTTGGCTACAAAAGTCAATAGACTTATCACTTTATCGGATCATATCATTGCTTGTCTGTGACTGCAACAGAATTTCAGGATATTAGCACGAAGCAGTGGAGCATGGTGTCTTATCGTTGAGGGAGAAGGTGAGTTATTGACTAGGGATGCACTAGTTCATCTTTCACTGATCTAAAATACACAATAGATAGATTTTTCTTCTGTTTTAACCTAAACAAAAATCCACCTTTTTGGTCTATAAACACATCAACCAACAGCAAGTACTTTGATATAACTTCATGAAAAAGTGTTGAATGTTAGAGAAATATGCTTGAATGGATAAAGTAATGTTTTCATTCTCTGTTTGACTCAAAACCAAGAGCTATTAAGAAAACTGGTACGCATTCTGTGTGTAGTGTTAAAACATAAATGAATCTGTTAAAATTGGAACCACTAGCCCACGTCTCTACAAAAAAAAAAAAAAATTGCTGCATCTCTATTCAGGGATGCTGCATGGTTTTGGTTGGGCCCAGAACTGCAACCTCTATCAAGAAACCATTGGCACTTTTATTTCTGTTTTTGTTTGTTATAGTCGATAGGAAAAACATAGTATTGGTCAGAATGGGAATTGGGTAATCAGACCTCTATGGAAACTGGAAAATTGTATTGGCCAGGAAAAAGCCTCATTGGTGCATCTTTACTCAGAAACTCTGTGGGGTCTTAAAAAATCCAAAATAGTCTTTTAAATTAGATCATCTCACTATTCAGGCTATAAAAGAATGAACCCTTATGCCTTTTTTGTAGATAATTATTTTTCAACTTTTATTTAAATTTGGTAGAAATTTTAGCTGTGTAACTCTGTGGCATGGATTTTTGCATAAACTCTTTTTAGCTAAATTTCCAACATCCAGTCTTTTATCATCTAGTCCAGCGATTCAGTTTCCACCATCATGGCAATATATGAAGGCAGCAGAAACAACGCTGCCACCTTGTAAAGCAGGAAAATTCGCTGCAAAGTATGCTCCACAGCTGCGTGTCTCTGCGCAGAGAAGAACTTTCGCCAAATGGAAAGAGAACTAAGTAGAAGGCGCACCTTGGCCTTCGTTATACAAGTTGACGAAGTGTTGCGAGAGGAAAGGGAAAGTGCTCAGCAAAAAATTGGTCAACAACAAGGTGACTTCTACAACCTTGTGGCCGAACTGAGACTCAATTATCATTTTGGGATATTTCGGAAGTGAACTTTGACACAGGATGTTGTATTCCCATTCATTCCCTGCCAAACAGAAGCGTATACACATCTGAAATTAGAACTTCAATCTAATTTAGGCGCCGTGTAGCATAAATACGCGCGTATTATGCTTATAGTGTAAACGTATTGACTGATAAAATACGATAAAATACGCACGTTTCTGCGCTTACGCGCTGGAACGTGTCTGGTGTAAACAAGCCCTAACGGCCTGCAGAACCAAAATAAATTTGATAACTTTGTAATGCAAAGTCTTCAGATTACAATATACAATTGAAATATGAGAGTTGAGAATTTTTATGAGGATTCATTCCATTAATTCATGAAAATACTTAACTGCAACAGCTAATAAATGGCACGTTGAAGCTGCAGTAGGTAACTTTTATATAAATGTATCTTTTACATATTGGTTACAACCACTGAGCTATATAATACACTGGAGTGCTAATCACCGTCTGTTTGAACGAGTCGATTTGAAGCCGCCAGCCGCCATATTGGTACTCCCTATTTCCCCCCAGTAACTAGGAATATGTGCGCTACAGCATCGAATAACGAGGATTTTCTCATGTTCAGGGGGGGCTTAAGACTTTTAAAATGTCAAATGCCATATACTTTTATGTTATGTTCTAAAAAATATCAAGTACTGAGAAAGTCATGTGCTGAAATATTTTGCATTTTATTCATTTAAATATATATGTTTAACATTTATAAATATATAAATAACAATATAAAAAAACATATATTTACATATGTGTATACATATATATACATATATACATATACACATACTTATATATACATATATATATATTTAATATAATTAACATGTAAAATATTTCAGCACCTAATTTCCTAGTAGTTAATAGTGTTAGTACATCCACTGACTGTAGAATTACCTGTGAAACGTTTTCACACAGCCAGAAAACTGCTTGTTGTTGCAAGCAAATCCTATGGGATTCTGAGAGAGTAGGGAGTAGCAAGATGGCGGCCAGTGACTTCAGTTTTTCGGCAAAATCAGCACTCCAGTGTATTATATAGCTCAGTGGTTACAACAGTCACTATGTCCTGACAGTAAAATATGAGACAGGAAACCAGTGAAAAAAAGCCCCTCTAGCTCCTCCTAGTGGTACTACAGCCATTTGCAGAAATACACCGCTCCCAGTCAGAAACAACCAATCAGAGCCAGGAAGACTGTCTTGCTCTGATTGATTGTTAGCAGTGTCAATGCACTCTTGTGTATGCGCTGCTCATACCCATCTCTCGCACAGTAAAACTGTAATTCATGCTCAAGATTTCCAGTGGGCTGCAGCTTTGAGCAGAATTGGTAGTTAAACAACCTGCTTTACAGGAAAGCTGCTTATTTCTGGAGTGGCGCCTGCTCAGAAACAAAGACAGGCAAAAATTGGAGCAGCATTGTAGGCTTCGCTGTGGAGGGAGAGCTGTATTGCTGCAAAGAGCAAGGAGGAGGGACCTGTAAGGCGTGCTTGTTCAAATTTTCAGGCTAAGTTCACTCTCAAAACTCCCTACTGTAGCTTTAAGAATATGGATATGAAAGGGTTTGTTTAACAGCTCTTACTGAAGGTAGAAGGGACAAAAAGCCAATGCTTAAGTACAAATTGTGGTATGAATTGGCCAAATAATTAATTGATCTTGAGACACCCATGACCTGCATGACAGTCTGAAGTTATGTTTAACTTGCCCCATTCATCCAGTAAATTAAACATAGAATATGAAGTTGGAAATGTTACCTAAGTAATTTTTTTGTAATTCTAATTATGGTCATAAATTGGTCTTAAAAAGTTCCAAATTTACTGGAACTTCCTGAAACCCAGCTATTATTGTTGCTATATTGAAATTATTAAAACCGTGCAGTACGGATGATGCAGTGAATTGGTTTTGCTATCACCTGATCATAGTCCACGTGCCTCATGTGCGATTTGTTTGCAAATATTTTGTCATGAAGAAAATGATTTTCACTATCTGTTCAACTGAAATGTCCCTCTAATCTCTATTAATAAGGAGTATGTCACAAATGATATTAATAGTGTGTTGTTGTTTGCTGCTGAGATTTGGGGAGCGCTTCGGTCATATTGAGCCAGTACAGCGCATTAGAGGAGTAAGTGGCCTGCAGCCAACGCGGTGCTAATCTGCTGCTTTCAACCGCTGCCTCAAAGTCACACGAGGCCAGAGAGCAGGATTGCATAACCAGATCTTTGTTTA
The DNA here is from genome assembly GCF_011125445.2 of Fundulus heteroclitus. Classification (NCBI taxonomy): domain Eukaryota; kingdom Metazoa; phylum Chordata; class Actinopteri; order Cyprinodontiformes; family Fundulidae; genus Fundulus; species Fundulus heteroclitus. The sequence goes on along the minus strand of NC_046379.1, from coordinate 11,256,362 downwards.
GGAAATGTAGGTTGCTTGTGCTCGCTAAAGCCAACCGCTGCGCTCGTTCCATGATATTGTGGAGCGTAGCTGGGTGACAGCACCGAGAGCTGGCTTGTCATCTGAGGTTGAATGCATAGTTTTTATACGTCAGGGCCAGTAAGCCGTGGTGTGCAACGTTTCTGCTGCAGGCATCGGCTGTGTGATGAGTTTAATGGGTTGGATCCAGTCTTGTCAGGGTTGTCACATCAGCTTATCAGACACAGCGTGTTGATTTTTTTTATTACTTGTTAGCTTTTCTTGTTTGTAAGCTTCTGAATGTGTATGAAGCGAGTAGAGGGTTAAAACGTGCAAGCTGAAGCTTCATTGTAGAATCTCTCCTACAGCGGTTCAACTATTTCATTGCAAATTAAACCTCCTTTTGCTGATTTTGTGCCAAGGTTCTTGTCAACAACAGGTTTCAGGGAATGTTACAAACACCTGCTCACTAATTTATAGCAATTTAACTCCATTGTCGGAACTGGAGCAGTGGAGGGTAACAGGAGGAGGAGAGCTTTGTGAGAATTTAACACCCTTCTTTGTATTAATTATCTAGGTCAAAGGCAACGATTCCTAATAGGAGACAAACATGTCCCCACTGTGCTTTCACAGTGCACTGTGATAATATTTATACCCCTTTTTCAGATTTTATTACCTTTAAAACTACAAAATAATTTATTTTTTTTATTTTATTTGCTGGACCAATAGAGAGTGGAAAAAACAGATAATTTGTTTATATAAATAAAAATCAGAAAAGTGTGATGTGCTTTTGTTTTTAGCCCCCCCCCCTCCTCCCCCCCATTTAAAAATACTTTTTAGGAGCATGTTTATGTGCATTTACTGCTGTACGCTTTGGTCTCTTGAAACAACTTAATTTGACTGTTCCTCTTCGTAAAATAGCGGAATTTCAACCAGGTTTAATAGACATCATCTATGAACTTCACATTTCAAGCCTTGCCACAGATCTTACCCATCTTATTATATGTTTTAATCTAGACTCTTTCATTGTAGCTCTGGCTATATGTTTAGGGTCCTTGTTCTGCTGATAAGGAAACCAGTTGCTCCAGTTTCAGGTCCTCTGCAACCTCTTTAAGGTTTTATTCCAGGCCAGACCTGTATTTGAATTCAGCTTCCCTGTCCTACTGCAGAAAAGCATCCCACAGCATGATGCTGCTACCACCATGTTTCACCATCAGGATAGTTTGCACAAAGGGATATTCGGTGTTGGTTTTTCCACCACACATTTCAGTTTGCATGTTGGTCAAAAACAGGGGTCACCAGTAGACCCCGGGGACCACATGTGGTGCCCATGAGCCTGTTCTAAAAAAAAGCACAATCCACCAGTGAGCTGCATCTAAAACCTTTTTTTATTATGTTACTCTTCCTTTTTCATCACACTTTCATTTATATAGATTTAAAAACGACAATATACATAACAAAGCATGAAAAATATGTTTATTTTACATAAAGTTAAGATGAACTCTGACTCTTATAGTTCAAAGGTCAGTACTAATAGTCCTTCGTATGACACAACACCAATAAAGTAACTCTGAGTTTCAAAAAGGTTGGTGATCCCTGGTAATAAATATTATTTATGAAGCATCTGACAAGAGTACGCTCTTCTTGTGTTTCTTGTGTCGCCTACATGGCATCTGGCAAGTTATACTACTTATGGCTTTCCTTCAGCAGTGGGTTTCTTCTTGCCTCTATTCTGAAATAGCTAAATGTGGAAATTGCACAAATTAGTTTAGGATATCAACAGATTCTCTTACCTGTGCTCTGCATATTTACAGCTGTCAGTTTAGGATAGCTTATTTTACTAAGACTGAATTACTCCTGGACGACCTCAATTTACTAATTTGGTGACTTCTGAAGGCAATTGGCTGCTCTGGATTTAATGCAGGGGTAACGGGATGGAATAAAAATTAATGAAAACGTTTTTGTAAAACAGTGTATGTGTATATATATATATATATATATATATATATATATATATATATATATATATATATATATATATATATAATTCAGTTAAAATTGTATTCTGCTTATTTATATGCTGCCAATTCACAACAAAAGTGTTAAGAAACATATTTATTTGTATAAAAATAAATATTCATATTGCGTCAAGTCACTGACTTTAAAGCAATTCCTTCTCCCGAACTGGGATGTAGCAACAAGGGAGACTTGATTGCATTGAGTTCAATCACATTTTAAAAACTGCAGGGGTGACCAAAGTGTTATACATTAAAAGAAAAAAAAGATTCAAAAACAAGTTAAAAACATACAAAACGTACAGACACAATATCAAAAGCTAAAAACCAGCTTCAGGTCAAGAGTATTTTAAAAGCCATACATGACAATATCATGGTGTATATAATCATTTAAATACAATGACCAAGGTTTTCTTATAGATATCTGTCCTTTATTTGCTTTTCTTTTATACAGATCACTCATTGTATTCCATATGTATTACCACTACTGTATAGTAGATATCCAAATGTCCCATTTTGTTTCTAGAGAACATTTTGTTTTATTTTATTTTGTAAGTTCAAGTGAAAATTCCCCCTCTGTCATCTCTCTTTGTACCTCTGCAGCGTGGCTGTCACCCGTTCCCAGGACGTTCCCTCCTTCGGTCCACCGATCCCAAAGGGAGTTACCTTCCCTAAGTCCACTGTCTTCAGGGATTTCTTGCTCGCCAAGGTCATCAACGCCGAGAACGCGGCCCACAAGTCAGAAAAGTTCGGCGCCATGGCGACGCGCACGCGGCAGGAGTACTTGCGGGATCTGGCGGAGCGTCACGTCACCAACACGCCCGTGGAGCCCGCCGGGAAGTTTCCCTTCATCTCTCTGGCACACAAGCGTCGAGAGAAGGTGCGTCCGTACAGCGGGGCGGAGCTGCGCAGCCTCGGCGCGATCACCTGGCAGGTCTACGCCGAAGATCAGGTAGCGGGTGCTGAACGGGAATGCCTGCTGGCCATTTCGAATGATTTCATCATCCTGCTGGATCAGGAGGCCAAAGCAGTTGTGTTCAACTGCGCCACCCGTGACATCATTGGCTGGTCGACCGGGAGCCCCGCCTCCCTGAAGATCTACTACGAGCGTGGAGAGAGCGTATCGCTTCGATCCATCAACAACAACACTGAGGACTTCGGGGAAGTTGTCAAAAGACTGGAGGTCAGTGGGTGAAGACGCCTAATCAACTTAATTTGGTCAATATAGAGAGTCTTCCCTCAAAATGTAAGTTATAGTTATCTTAGGGCTGGGCAACGATTAAAATATTTAATCGCGAATAATCGCATAATTTGCCTGATTAATCGCGATTAATCGCATTGTATTTACAAACTCCAAGAATGAATTCAAAAGTAGTGTAAAGAGCACTTTTATTTTAATGTTCTGCTGCCATATGAACAAAAGTGTTGTAACATTTGTAGCACTTATCAGTAACACATATTTAGTGTAAAGCTCAACTTAAACATGTAAAACAAAAAATAGCAATAATAATAAATTAAAGCTTATTGCCACTGACAGGGAATTCGCTTTATGAGGAAAAAATCTACCAAAAACAGGCAATTTCTGAGGTAACAGCAGGGAGCAGCATTACCATTTTATGTTCAATACCAAAGTTTAACTTGGCAGTAGTTACAACTAACTTGTTTCTGTCATATTCGATGCTGGAAGAACTTTAAACTGAAATGCTTGCTAACTCGATATGCGTGCGTTGCTTGCGTTTATTTGACGTTAACACGCGGTTTTTTGTTGTTGCTTTCTCGCGTGCATATATTGAATGGCAGGGAAAAACAGGCAAAAACACATGGATGCTTTGAAACGAGAAGCGACTTCACCGACGGCGTCGATGCAGACTCCGCTCCGCTCCGCACAAAACTTGTTCCTTTCGCCAACTCACCGCCTCGCCTAAGCAAATTCCTGCGGGAAACACCGCCTTCCGCATGTCGGCTTTGTTTTTTTTCCGGCCAGCACCTTTCTTCCTCTGAATCCGAGGTTATGCTGACAGCGAGGTTATTGGCGCATTATGGCCACCTACTGTTCTGATTCAAACCCCTACACCGCAGCAACAGACCTTCACAAAATAAAAGCATGTGAGCAACATGCGTTAATGCGCGTTAAAGAAAATATCGCCGTTAATAGTCTAATGAGTTAACGCGAAATTAACGCGTTAACTTGCCCAGCCCTAAGTTATCTGCTTTACGTCCAACATATTTACCTTCACTCCCACTTCTGCAGCTGTTGACCAAAGGCAGTCAGACCACAGAGATGACTTTGCGCCGGAACGCCTTGGGCCAGCTGGGCTTTCATGTCAACTTTGAGGGTATCGTAGCCGAAGTGGAGCCCTACGGGTTCGCCTGGCAGGCTGGGCTGAGGCAGGGCAGCCGACTGGTGGAGATCTGCAAGGTGTCGGTGGCCTCGCTGTCCCACGAGCAGATGATTGACCTGCTCAGGACCTCCGTCACCGTCAAGGTGGTCATCATTCCCCCGCACGAGGACTCCACCCCACGCAGGTAGCATTAGTACAGGAATACCTGAATGTTTTATTTCATTTCAGACATGTTTAAATATTTATCCTAATATGGAGTGATTCGTTTCCTTACAGAGGCTGCTCTGAAATCTACCACATGCCACTTGTGGACTACAAGAACCACAAAGAAGGCATGCCATATGAGCTGAAGTTCCCTTTCCGGCCAACAAACAACAACACAAAGTGGCCGCGCAGCTCATCCAGCCCTCGCGCTGCTGCCTCGGGGGGAACCTTGATCAAGGCGGCGACCTCGGACACCAGTGACCGCAACAGCGCCGCTATTCCCCGCAGTGTGTCGAGCGACGGTCGGCCTCTCAACCCTAAAAGGTCACCGGATGGATAATATATCTGTTACGCAATACATCAGACGAGCTGAATCCGCGTCTGTCTGGTTGCAGCATATGTCCTTAATGTCATCCATATGTCTGCTTGCAGATTTTCCCCAGGCAATGACAACTACGCTCTTGCCTGCTCCATCGTGATGGGTCGCACGCTGCACAGCACAAACTCGCCCTCCAGCCTCTCCTACACAGACACAATGAGTTCGAACCACTGGAGGCAGAAGGCTGTGCCTGATGGGTGAGCCCATCTGCCTGCCTCCATGCAGATTAAACTGACTTTTTATTTTTGAACGTCGGCTTGTAGCATCACGCAGCGCGGCGAATGAAATGATCCTCCTGTCGTCCCGCGCAGGTTTAATAACAACTGCCAGTCGACTGTCACGTCTGTGCGGCAGGCGACCGGTGACGGTGTCAATGGAGTCAAAGCATGTTCTGCCGTTGGCTGGTCCAGACCCGGGGAGGGCGATGCTGCAACCAGGCTGGGAGACAAAAACAGCTCAGGTTGGCAAAACACGGAGATACATGGCTAAGAAAAAAACATGTATGTTTTTGGAGTTTAAATTGTTGATTAACTTGTGTTTTCCAGATACTGTGGTTTCAAAGGTGGTGATCCCTCGTCTCCAGCCATCAGATCAGAGCAGCCACCTGTCACCGAACAAGAACATCAAGGTAAGCAGCAATCAGCAACCATTACGCTGCTATTTAAAGGAAATGTTTAAAGATTCCTTACACAGTATGTTGCCAAAGCATTTACAACCCTTTATGGTTGTATCATTATACAATGAATCCTATAGGGATCATATGTAATAGACCACAGAGAAGCACATAGTTGTGAATTCAAAGATAAATGGTCTGTATTCACATTTCTGTAATAAAAACATAAAAATTATATATATATATATGTATTCTTAAAAATAAAAATGTTCGGCCTTCCTTTCACTGTAACTCCAGGTGAAGGTCTACCAGCTTTTAAATACAACTGAGTTTGTTGCCCATATTTTTGCACTGGAAAAATGTTTGTCTAAAATTAAGATATAAATGCTAAATTTTAGGGGAATGGTATTCAAAACAGGTGAAATTATCTGTCCATGCAGCAAGATAATTTCACTTGACAAGATTTCCTGATTTAAGATTGCAGGGAAAAGTTAAACACTTAAAACAAGATAACATTTCTAAAGCTAAGGCTTTTTATCTCGGTAAGAACTTATAATTTCCAATGAAATAAAACACTTTTTTTCAACTGATTCCCAATTTGATTTAGGATATTTACATCTAACACTTGACATTCCGACAAATTAACATGCTTTGATTTAAACTGTTCCCTTGTACCTCTGGCTGTGTGATTAGATTTGCTGTCCTGCTGAACCTCTGCCTCAATCTCAAGGCTTTTTCAGCATCTAAGGGGTTGTTTGTAGTAGTCTATATAGCTTCATACGTCTTCCCATCAATTCTGACCAGCTTCCCTGTCCCTGCTTAAGAACAACACGCCCGCAGCATGATGCTGCCACCACCATGTTGCACTCCCATGGATGTTTGTTTTCCTCCACACACAGTGTTTTAATGTAGGCTGAATCTTGGTGTTTTTGTTGGGTGTACAGTTAGATATCAGTATTCTCCCACCCAATGCTATCTTTCTTTAGCCTCTCAGTTTCGGTGGCTGCCTCTGTTTTGTTAAGTTTGGAGATGTGGCATCTGTTTTTAGATGGGTGCATTGAACACTGCCCCTTCAGATGTGTAAAGCTTGGCATATTGTTTTCTAACCCAACTCTAGTTTAAGTTCTCCTTCACAAGATCTGAAGGAAATCCTTTATTTTATTCCTTTGTTAACAGGCTGATGCTCCGTATTCATCCGGCCACTCCAGTAGCAACACTCTGTCCAGCAACGCCTCCAGCTCGGCGCACAGCGACGAGAAGTGGTACGAAGTCGGCTCGCGATCCGGAGCACGGAGCGACCTGGAGCTCAACGGCTACCTTCAGGGCACGTCCACCGACAGCGGCATCGACGCCACCTCTTTTACCGCCACCCAGAGCAGCACGGCCTCCTCCACCGGTGCCTTCAGGTCCAAGGAAAAAATCCCATGGCAGGACGAGGCAGGGAGCTGTGAGAGAGCGTCCAGCACGTCGCCTCCAACACCGGACTCTCTTGCTCCCACTGGAGGGAGCGAGGTATCAGTGAAGAGCACAATCAGCTTTACAGTCGGTCCTGATGGCGCCCCCTACAGTCTGAGTGACGCAGCGTCCCACTCCAGGTGGGCTGCTGTTCTCATTGTGTGCTCATTTCAAACTTTCTAAACTGATTCCTTGCAGTGCAGATATATCCTGCAGTCATCCTCGTGAAGGCCCAAAGCTCTGGAGTTTGGCCTGAACGCAGATATGGAGCAGAAGAATGTTTTTATCATGGTATCTGCTACAAATCAGCTTTGCTCCTCCTCCTCCAAACCCTGGCTAAACGACACAAACACTTAAAGGACACCTGACTTTTTTGTTTCTTGTGATTGCTTTAATAAATGTTGTCTATGTTCTCTCCTTCTCTTTATCCTTGCATATACATTTACAAACTTGCTTAACAAAACCGGTCCTGTGCAGCCAGGAGGAGTATTTCCCCTCTGACAGCCAAGCCGGGACAAAACCTGTCACCTGTGGATTTTTGCTGCCTGTTAGGGGCGGTGCCTGAAGCACTTAGGCTTGTTTTCTATAGTTGGACAAGAAGTAGGAGAGGGGGTGCTTCTACCCTCGTTTAAAAAAAAAAAACGCAGATATTTTAGCTTACTTTGCAGGTGGTTGCGACATGTTCTCCAGCATGGTCTGTGTCTACTGCCGGGAGTGTGTGTTCACCTCTGTCTGCACTGCGAGAGATGCAGACAGCACAGAATTGTGAAGACATGTCCACTAAGAGGCAGAGAGGACATAAAGCTTTGAAAATAACAATATAATTTTGTTTTTTTCATAAAAGGACAATTCTGAGGACCAGTTTTACATGGTATCCTCACACCTATTTGATATAATTAGACTATCTGGGGGGAACGACTAGGGAAACACTGAACCAAACAAACTATAATCTTGCTTTTGAGCTCCTGCATTTTTTTTTATTTTAATGAACGTTTAATGTCTGTGTCTCAATGCTGCAGCACAATAAGCTCCGGTCACTCAGGGAGTCCGATGGGACAGGGCTGCAGCGCCTCGTCGCCGCAGAGCGAAGCTGCCGCAGCGGACCTCTCACCCACATCCCAGGACGGCCAGTCCCCGGGAACCAAGAGCTTCTATCCTCGTCAAGGAGCGACCTCAAAGTATCTGATTGGCTGGAAGAAGCCTGGAGGAACTGTGAACTCTGTGGATTTCAGCAGCACTCGCAAGTAAGGCAAAAACATATTTTATTTGTTTGTTTGTTTAGATTTTTTTTTGGCAGATCTTTAAATGTGCTGAAGCATTTCAGATGAGCAAGTTTTTTGAAAATAAAATTTAAAGATGAACAGCGCCCCCCTGAGGCCAGCCTGAATTTTAATTGAATTATATAAACTGCAGGGATGTCTTTTTAGGGGGGTTGCGTTTTTGTTTTTTTTCCTATTTGCAAAAGTTAATATGAAATAAGATGTTTTCTGACTGACTCTGGTTTTTGCTTTTGTCTCCAGGAGGCACCAGAGTGACTGTCTGCTTGGTGGTCAGCCCCAGCTCAGGGCCAATCTCCGCGGCTCCCAGTCGCCCCAGCGCCAGACTGTCAAATCCAGCCTGGAGGAAGATCTGAAGAAGCTGATCACACTTGACAGCCCACCACCTAAAACAAATGAAGAGAAGGTAGGAAAATCCTTTTTTTCCCCCTGCATTTTATTACTAAAATCCTTACCTACTACCTATGATTTCAAAATTACCTGGCTTCCTATTGGTTTATACCAAATTACATAAATGCAATAGGAATGGAGCTGTTGGACATGGTTTACATGCCTGTAAAAACACTTTCAATAAACAAATTGTAAAGAAAAAACTCTAAGCTAAAGATAATGAGCCTCATTTATCAAAAACTGGTGTAAATCTAGTTGCAGGACTGATCAAAGGGCGATTTCCTGTGGGATTATGAAATCATGTAGACAGTGGCTAATCCCAGAGGACGGCCAGTCAGGTGTTCATACAGCCAGCCCTGAACCCGCCCACACCATCTAGGAGCGTTACCAGGCCAGACAAGAGGGCGAGAGGTCCACTGCTGACACCTCCATGTCAGAGCAAAACATGAATACCTGGTTAATTGAACTCTATAAATATCCTTTAAGAGTTAAGTGAGAGAATAATGAAAAGAAGAACATTTCACACAAATAAAGAAACTGCAAAAATTTCGAAGTAGGCATGCACCGATATGAAAAGTTTGGTCGACATGAATATTTTTGTTATGGCCAAATTGCAATATTTACAAATATTATTTATATTATATATTTGTCGATACGTTTTCGACACCATCTGCTTCAGTTAGATACCCCACAATCCTGCGGCAGCTTCACCATGGCTGTCAACACGGCCAAACAAATACACCGTCTTCTCCCCGAGAACACTAACAGCAAGAAGGGAAATAGACATTGGTTGTTAATGTTGGCCCAGTTTTACTTATGGGATCAATACCAATGTGTTAAAAAAGACTAACTTCAGCTGATGTTGACGTTAATGTTAATGTTGATATATCGTGCATCCCTAGTTAAAAGTGGAACAATAATGAATAAAACCTGAATAATTAAATATAAATAGATAAATTAATACATAAATGAAAGTAATTAAGATTCGTACACTAAAGAGATGTCTTTAGGGGAACATATTTTATTATTTTCAGTTCAGCCCAGGGTTATTGGCTAAACACTATAGTTCAATCTCAAACGGTGTAAAGCAGTAAAAATAGCATTAAGGTAACGGGTAGATGGTTGAAATGGTCACAAAGCCGATAATACTAATATTAATAAGGCTAAAGAGACTCATGACCCACATCAAACAATTACAGTAATAATACCGGTAACTAAAAGCAGTTTCTAATCATAAATTACACGTTTTAAAATAATTAAATTACAAGTTTACATTTACCAAAACATTGTTTAAAAATGTTACTAAACCTCCTGGAAAATACCTTCTAAAAAAACAGCTGCAATCAGCACCTTTCGTTCTATATCTAGAACACATTAAATCATAATATCATATTTGGAACATCTTGTGGAAGTCATGCAATTTGTGCCAAAATCTTATTTTAAAGTACTTTTTCCAGTTCAGCAGCATCTGACACTTCTTTCCTGCATCCTGCCACTCTTTATCTCTGTCTCCCTGAAGCCGTTATTCCCAGGCCCCCCGCCCAGCCGTCGATCCCTTCAGAGGACGCTGTCAGATGAGAGCATTTACAGCGGACAGAGGGAGTCCACCTCCAGCGCACAGTTTGACACATCCGCTGACCTCCTCTTCACCTGCTCCACCATCCCACGCTCACCTACCGCCCGACATGGTGCAGGTCGACGGGCATCACACAAATCTCTTGGTGATTCTTTTCAATTTATAGAGTTTGTATTTCTCTGTGGGTTTGATTTACTAAAGGTATGTGAGGAATTTTAGCCTGTGATTTAGGGTCACTTTATGCATCAGTTTGATGCACAAGAGTGGTTAAGTGTGGAGTTAAGAGGGTTTTAATCTGTCTTTATTTTTTCCTAACCCAAGGAGACTTGACTGCCCCTGAGAGCTCAGAGCTGGAACAGGAGAAGAAGAAGCAGCAGCAGCAGCTGCAGGATCCTGCTCTCATGCCCCTACCTGACAACGGAGCCGATGGCCCGCTGGACTGGGAACACCTGGTTGATGCCGCCAAGGCGTTTGAGGGTAAGTTTACGTGTCCTTCCTGTCCGACATCAGAAAAGCTCCATGTTGATTAACTGACTGAAGAACATAAAGCTCTTTCCATCCATCCGCTATTACCAAATATCGTACAAAGTATTTCTGGATCAATGTCTGGTTCTGGTTCTGCTGGAGGTTTTCCTCCCTGTTAAAAGGGAGTTTTCCTTTCCACTGTCGCTTCATGCATGCTCAGTATGAGGGATTGCTGCAAAGCCATCGACAATGCAGACGACTCTCCCTGTAGCTCTACGCTCTTTTAGGAGGAGTGAGTGCTACTTTTCAAGACTCGATGCAACCTGCTGGGTTTCCTTAGATAGGAAACTTTTTGACCAATCTGTATAATCCGATTGAATTTGGCTTTGTAAAGTGCCTTGAGATGATATGTATCATGAATTGGTGCTATATAAATAAAATTTAATTGAAAAATCCATCCATCCATCCATGTCTGTAGTTTTTGCAGGTTCCACGTTTAAAGCCTGACCACTGTAAAAATGTGTGCACTAAAATCATGGTGAAGTTTTTCTATTCTTAAATATAATCTGGACTCAAAAAAAGGACCCAGAACGCTTGAAATTTGAATAAGCAGTCTTATGAAATTTTCCCAAACCCAACTGTCATTTGTAGTTCTACCAGAGGAGGGCCCGTTGCTCTGCTTATCTTTTGTTCTTTCTAACGTGGCATCATTTGTGTGTTTTTAGAGCAA